>NW_017670617.1:438022-525081 GCF_001879085.1 Nicotiana attenuata
TATATATATATATATATATATGTCCAAATGACCACCACCCCCCTCAGAACCCCCTACCCTACGTCTCTCTCATACCCCAATACCTGAACCCTAACTCCGTCGTCCCACACCGTCTGCCGCCGGCCGAAAATCGCCTCCGGGGGCAATGGTCCAAATGCCCCCAAATTTTCACCATGGCTTCTCCTTCACCTCCCCTTTCCAAATCCAAGCCCCGTTTCCCTCAAATCCCCCCCAAACCCGTCGAATAAACGAAACCCTAGCCGCCGTCGCCGCCGTGTCCGGCGGCGCCGCCTCAAAACCCCACCAAAATTACACCCTACCTCACCCTCCTCTGTTCGAATTCACAACCAATAACCTTCAAATCGTCCCAAAATGGCTCGAATTTTAGATCAAAACGGCCTAGAACCCTAATTTCATATTTGGTCAAGCAATTTCAAAGTGACTTGCCCAGGTCGAGTTTCAAATCTGGTAATCCCTTCACTTTTATTTTTCACTATTTTTTTTATTTGTTTTCTGTCATGCTACTTGCTTGCTTGTTCTTGGTTTATTTTTTAAAAAAAAAATTGTTAGTCATAGAGTTCTGTTTTTTTTTTTATAGTCATGCTATTTTAATTATGTTATTTGCTTGTGATTATATAGTTCCCTGTTTGTTTTTCTTACCTTTTGTTTACGTGATTTAATTTTACTTCGTTTTTAATTGTAGTTACAGTTTTTACTTGTTTGTTTTTAATTGTTATTTTACTATTTTTATTAGTTCAATAATAGAATTAGTCTTAGGATACAATATTAATTAGAATTAGTTTGATTTCAATTCTCTTTGCCTTTGTTAAGAATTTCTGATTTAGTTTTGCAAAATAGGGATTTGGGCCTTGCTTAAAATCAGTAGGCCCTTTGAATCGGGTCATTTGGCCCAGACTAGTTGGTAGACTTCGGTAGTCAGGGGCACTAAGGGTATATTGGGTAGTTCAATTAGGGAATCCCTGCAATAACTGAAAATAGAACCCCCTAGAACCTTCTATATGGGGGTTCTAATTTGAAATTCAGGAATTGGTTGGTATAACTTGGGCAATAAGACAGTCCTTTAAGGACTTCTAAGCTAAAAACTGAAGTTAAAAGAGGGGGCAAGGGTGTAAAGTAAAATTTCTGAAAGTTGCCCTAACTTTGCCTATAAAAAGGCAGTACCCTGCCTTGCAATACAAGTTTAGAAATCCACAAAATCAAAAAATTTCAAATTCAAATCAAAAAATCCAAAAAAAACTCAAGAGTGTGAAATCCTGGGAGTTTAAGAGGGAAAATTTCCAGATCTGAAAGTTCTTAAAAGTTCTTAGATCCTAGAATTTGACTTAGAGTTGAGAGGTCTGATTTTAAGAGCTCAAAAACACCCGGATCCTAGATCTACAGCTTTGATAAGATTCCTGCTTGGTTTTGCTCACACTGTTATTGATTCAAGCTTAAATTTGAACTGACCTCCTTCAATTCCCTGGGTGATTTTTTGCTTGAACACTGTTACACTGCTGCTGCCCAGCTGACCTCAATTTTCTTATTTTGGTTCAATTTCCAGGTACTCTTTTACTTTCTAAGGAAATGATATGTAACATACAATTGTGGATTATTTGAAGTTGCTGTGAAAGGATGACTGCTTTTCTATTGTGCCTTCCATGTCCAAATTCACATAAGAATTTCTAAGTTCCAGTAGTGTATCATAGTGATGTGTAGCTTATCCGATTCACCTAAATGTAATGATGGCATATTGAAGATCATTGTTACTCTCTCATCTCTGCTGAAACTGATTGAATTACTAGCCTATTTGAATATTTGAAAATTGTACATTGGACTGTTATGTGGAAGTATTCATCTCTCAAATTCATGTTGCTTTGGTAATCAGATGTTTAGTAGTTTATTTTCAATTCTAGTCCATGATTCAGTTTTAAAAAAGTGCGAGTTAGACTGTTGTTTTGGGAGCTAAAATCTCAGAAATAGATATGTTAGTCATAGCATATGTAGGAGTTGAATATGAGTATGAAATTAGAATGTAAAGTCAATACGCACTTGATTTGAATGAATTGAATTGTTCAGTTGTTTATGAACTGTTAAGCTTAATTTTTGATTTAAGATCAGTATTGCGAGGCCCAATTTAAATCAATGCATGATTTGGTTTCATATTTTTGGGCCACACCTTGGCAGTTTGCTTGAATAAATTTGAGGCCCTTTGAGCCTGGATATCACGATTGGAATAAATTGTTCATTCGTTCACAAAATTGTTAGCAGGCCCAAAGTAAAATCAGAATTGGATTTGGGCTCATTTATGAGCCAAAGCTGGACAGCTTTTGTGTAAATGAGATTTGGGCCCAGTTATTTGATAAGAAGCCCAAACATTACCAGCCCCTTTTGAATTGGTTCATTTGTTAAATTGTGGACTGATCAGGGACTTGATCTTAAGTCCTAATTTCTAGCTTGCCTCCGAATTGGGCTTGTGCTGAGGCCCAACGTTAAACAACTTCTTATAAAGCTGAATGACTCATCCTTCTTCTTGGGCTAATTTCGAAGCCCAATATGCTGAAGGCCTTAATTAAGGCTACTGGTTTAAATTTATAATGCAGGCCTTGGGCCTTTCAAGTCAAGTGGCAGACTTGAATTAAGAGGCCTTCAATAATGGAGGTCCCCTTGTTTATGTTTGGACTTGATCTTGAGGCCCGAACTTTCTTGAATGCCTTTAATTACTTCATAGTGCTAATCAATTAAGTTTTCTAGAGACAATCCTTAATAGATAATAATAGTTCATCTTTAGGATGTCCTTTTAAAATAAATTGAGGTGTGCCGCGCCAAACAAAATTCACAAATTGCGTGGCCTTCTTTAATTATATATATTTTTTTTAAAAATCTTTAGAACTCAGGACGTGCCATTTAGCGAATTTTCATGGCCTCCCGCAAAGATATCAACACGCTAGTTGCTTTAGGCTCGTCATTTAATAATATTACCTTCTTAAATTCGGGTGCGCATTTCATGTGACCCAAATCCAAATCCCAAAACGTTGAATAAAATGTGTTTCGGATCCGGGTGCATTTCATGTGACGTGATCCAACAACATGTTTTATACGACGTTCAATCTTCCTTAAAAAATCATTTAAAAGCGGTAAATAATTTAAAATTGCACTACAGGATGAACATATTTTAAAATCAGATATTAGGCCAATTATGATAGTTTAAGCGACCGTGCTTGAACCACGGGATCCAGGGGTGCCTTACACATTCCCTCGGGTCAACAGAATTCCTTAGTCAGAATTTCTGGTTCGCAGACTTCGTTTGGAAAGTCGAAAATTTCCTCGATTTGGGATTCAAGATAAACCGGTGACTTGGGACACCAAAAGCCAAACCTATCCCAAGTGGCGACTCTGATAAATAAATAATCCCATTTCGAATAATGTCACTTAAAGTGGAAAAATTCCCTTATACACTATCCTCTCGGGGTAGGTGTGTAAAAAAGGAGGTGTGACAATTGTTAGATAGCCCATAACCCTAGATCGTTTTCATTACATTGATATCATAAAAATCTGTTCTTCCTCTATGCAAAGTTCATTATTTGTTTTTATTTATTTCAATTAGTTTAGAATCAAATACTTCTAGTTTTAATTATTGTTTAGATAGTAAGGATAGTCTAATTTAGTTAATAGTTAATCACAAGTCCTCGTGGGTTCGACATCCGACTTTTAGTCACTTTATTACTTGACGACCGCGTATACTTGCGTGTGCGTTTGGCCGCAACACTATCAGTGTGGCGAGGTGATCTTCAGAGAATTCGAGGTATATCTGCCTCGTCCGCAGACCGGGGATTCCCTCTCTATTCTCTCTTTTAGCTATAGCCTTTTGTATTTTCTTTTGACTAGACATTCTGGAATTAGAACACTATGTAGTATCCATATCTTGTGATTTTATGAGATTCCGGATTTTGGGAGTTGATTTAGTTTGAGAGTGTATATTTGTATATGTCGAGCGGCATCTTAAACATATTCATTATGTTTTTATTCGCATCTTTTGGCTAGTTTTATCTTATGTTTCTTTTTCCCTAAATTGTTAGGCTTACCTAGTCGTAGAGACTAGGTGCCGTTACGACAGTTCACGGTGGGAAAACTTGGATCGTGAATTCGCTCGGGCCAGTACGGCACCAGGTGCCAGCCATGCCTCCCCAGGTTTGGGGCGTGACATTTCAAATTCATATTTTCTTCAGTTTTTCACATGAAATGTTGACCGTAGTCAACTCAAATTATTTTTAAGGCTAATCTTCATATTTTCTTCAGTTTTTCAAATAAAAACAATCCGAAAAAGACACAGACTATGCACGCAAATCAAGAATCACTAAGCGGAGCTAATTGAGCTCTAGGACACAAAAATAAAGGCTAAAACTAATGACCTATTGGTCATCACACTATCGCAACACATTTGATTATTTGATAAATTTATTACTTATTTATACATTTTAGAGAATTTTGAACACACTTACACTGTTCGAGCTAAAACGACGGATTCATTCGAACCCACAAGTAATGGGCTAGACCCGCCCCTTTAGCCAACTATAAGAAATAACGTTAATCATATTCAACTGTTGTAGATCTAACTGATCAGACAATTAATTTCTGAGAAAACACAAGTCATTGAACACCATGAGATATCGTTGATGATCAACAATTTCTTGTGGATCTAACTGTTAGAAAAAATAATAATCACTATCACTATCATACATGAGAAAACAAGATACACTAGCTAACTTTGGTTCCAAATTCTTTGATATTTGCTTGACAAATCCGCTGAATATCTTTGTCTTCCAGCTGCTTAAAATTAATAGTACAGAATTAGTTAAAGTTCATTTTTCCTTAACTAATTTGTTCTTTTGCAGTCAAATTAACGAAGTTAAGCTGCTTGGTCTCCACGTTAGCAATTTAGTTTTGAGGTTTTTTTTTTTACTATATAGAAGTCTACAAGATAGATGGTAATGTAAATAACATAGTTATGACTTTCCACTGGCTATTGAAAGATTTAGATATTTGGTATCCACAACTCGTAATTTCTAATTCTAATTCAAATTTGCCTCGTGTAGGCCCACTAAAGGAGTAAATTACTCCCTATGTTTCCAATTCTAAGAATTGAATTGAGACATGTAACCCCTTAGTAGGTTAATATCTTTATTCAATCACCTAACAAATACAATCACATACCTAAATAACTCTGGCAAAATTGTACCTGAGAAAATATTTTGAGAGGAATCTTAATTCTTATGGAGAAAAATAAAATTGAAATATCTCGATGATAATATTAATAATAAAATAATATTCAGGTAGTAGAATAGCCCTAAAAGTTTAAATCTCCTGGCTGGAACAAAGTACCAAGAGAACTGAATAAAGATAATACCCTCCTAATGGTACTGAACAGAGGAAGATTAAGGATTTAAATTCTATTTGTTCCATATTAAGGTTGTTAGCATTGAACTCGTTATATTTTTAAAATTATGAGTTCATACCTGCTCTTTTTTACAAGTGTTATAAAATTTTACACAAAATATTTACTCCGCTTGAAAATATATTGGTTCAAATTGAACTTGTAGCTATAATGGGACATCCACGTATTGAATGGGCCGCGAATACAAATACGAATACGAATGCGAATACTATTATTCTTTGTGTTTGGTTTTTTCATATATAAGAAAGATAAGGGGGAAAAATATGAAGGTATTGAAGCTTTAAAGCGTATACACTCAAACCTCTCTATAACAATATTATTTTTTTCGTTACCAAGAAGGACTATTAAGGTCTTCCAAAAAGTGAATATAATAGATTTACAACTTTAACCGCTTATTTACGATAAAACTAGTTGGATGAAAACAGCGCTCCTAAATGAAGCCTTTCTATTTTATATATATGATATATGATACCACCTGCCACAAAGAATATAATTTATATCTTCAAATCGCAAAAAGCAAAGTGTAGAAGACCCAACAAACACATAGTTTTTAAACTTTTGATGTTATTAGATGAGGTGCTTGATTACATATTCGTCATTATTGTTAGAGCAGTTAAATAACATGAGCCAAACTTTTGTACTTTTTTATCTCAAATTGTATTATTTATATAACCATAATGCATTAAACATCAAAATAATTGGGAAGGCATATGGAATCTTTGGTAATTACTAATAATTCAATCCAATGCTGAACAATTATTCAGGAGAATAATTGAAGAGTGAGTGCATGAGAACTGAACTAGCCACAGGGTTAGCTAGAATTTGAAAAGGAAAAAGAGAAACAATTGAAGCATCTGTACCCAGCAAAATAAAAATTACTGCAGGTTGAAAGGGGAATTATTTTGCAAAAATTTTAAGTTCTTTGCGTACTGACTACGTAACATATTTGTATACTGTCATGTTAAGTTTATTGCCGCAACAAGTAGCTAAGTGTGTGGCCTTTATAGCCCAGTGGTCAATAAAATTGGTGTAAACCTTGGAGACTACGGTTCAAATTTCAGAGATAAACTTTAGGTGATTTCTTTATATATACCTAAGTTATAGAGGGGCAGAATTACCTGGTGCCTGTGCTGGTGGAAATCCTTTATATTATAACTGTATATATAACTTAAACCCTTATAAACAAACGTTATATTGAAGAAAAAATTATTAAGACGTGTTATCATCCAGACAACATATCAATATGATATCTTTAGTATTGGTTAAGAATGACTCAAAGAAAATATCAAAAACATACACATACAAACAGTGTTTGAATATGAAGAGTTATAGTCTAAACTCGGGGTCGTTTGGTAGGGTGTATAATAATAGTGCTGAATAAGGTATATTATTGATGCAAAAATTAGTAATGCATGGATTAGTAACGTAAGTATTAGTTATGCAGAGATTATTTGTTATCTAACGTTTGGTGCGGTGTACTAAAAATTAAAATGCATTGCATAAAGTTTAAGAAAATTAGTTGTATAAAAAAAATTCCTCCATATTCTTTAGCATTAAGGAACTTTAAGGATAATTTCATCTTCAACCACGCTAATGCATGCATTAATAGTCTTGGTATTTCTAATACCATGGTTTGCTATGTAGTAGTTATACATAGGATAATACCAAACACATTGTATAACTAATACTTGCATTTGTAATATATAGATTGAAATAGTATATTAAATAAAGGATTAGTCATACCAAAAGCTAATGCATGCATTATCTTCTATATTGACCTCTACCAAACGACCCCGAAGCTCATGCAGAGGTATAAATAGTGGATTGCATGCTTATACATACCCGTTCAAAAAATAATTAGATACTCTAAAATAGCAAACCTTATTGTTGTACTTTATGTAGTCTCCATTTTCATATGCACTTTCTGTATCTCTATTAATACCTTTTTCTGGATAATATTCACTACTATTATCCTTAAGGTCACAAGAAAATGGAGTGTAAGAAACAAGAAATCTAATAAGCCATTGCCCCCAGGTACAAAACCATGGCCGATAATTGGCAGCCTTCCTCAAATTCTCCTAAATAGAAAGCCAACATCTCATGTGATACAGAAACTAATGGAGGAAATGGACACAAATTGCTTGCATTCGTCTTGGTAATGTCCATGTCATTCCTGTCACTTCTCCCGAGCTTGCTTGTGAGTTCTTAAAGAATCAAGACTCTATTTTCTCAGCAAGGCCTATTTGCATGTCCGCGAACCTCAGTTAGCAATGGATACTTGACTTTAGTGTTTCTCCCCATATGTGATCAATGGACGAAAATGAGAAGAATCGTTGCTTCTCATGTGCTCTCACCAATATCTCTTCAATGGCTTAGTCATAAAAGGGATGAAGATGCTGACCACCTTCTTCGATATATTTACAATGAATGCAGCAACCAACAGGTAATCAACTTGAGGAAAGTGACAAGATATTATTGTGGGAATGTTATTTGGAATATGATTTTTCAGCAAGAGATTATTTGGAAAAGAAGTTGAGGAGCAAGTTGATGCACTCTTCACACTTCTTGAATACCTCTATTCTTTTGGTATCTCAGATTTCTTGCCATTATTAAGTGTGTTTGATTTGGACGGTCACCAAAAAATTATCAAGAAAGCCTTTGCCACGGCAATAAAACACATTGATACTGAAATTGATCAGAGGATTCAGATTTGGAAGGATGGCACCAAAACTGTGGAAGAAGACATCCTTGATGTTCTTATAATGCCCAAGGATGACAATGGAAATCCGTTGATGAATGTTAAAGAGATTAAAGCATAAGTCCTTGTAAGTATACTTTCAATCCCCTAAACCATGTGAATGATATTGTTGAATTGTGTGACCCCTCATTTAACTAAAATGATATATTTATTTAAAATGGTCGCTGTTTTCTTCCTTAATATCACATTACAATGAATAGTAAAATATTTACTTGGATTACACGGATGGATTTTCTGATTGAATCATAATTCAGAACAATAAAAAAAGACTACCAAATTTCAAGACAAATTAAAACATTTCCATTCCCTTCAACCTACCATATAAATAATTAATTTCAATAATAATATAATGTTCACCTTGTGAAATGGTGTTGATATGTCTGACTAATTACAAACGGTTAATATACAGGAACTCATGTTGGCAACAGTTGATAACCCCTCAAATGCAGTTGAATGGACACTTGCAGAAATGTTGAACCAACCACAATTGATGCAAAGAGTCATAGAAGAACTCAACACTGTCGTTGGGAGCAATAGATTGGTTCAAGAATCAGACTTGGCACGACTAAATTATGTCAAAGCTTGCATAAAAGAGGCCTTCCGTCTCTACCCAATATCGCCTTTTAATGTTCCTCATGTCTCTGTTTCTGATACTATTATTAGTGAAAAATACTTCATCCCTAAAGGGAGTGTAGTGCTATTAAGTCGTCTAGGACTTGGTCGGAACCCTAGAGTTTGGGAGGAGCCGATGAAGTTTAAGCCTGAGCGCCATCTCAAGGAAAATAATGGTGAAGTAGTTCTCAATGATTCTGAGTTACGCTTGTTATCATTTAGTATTGGACGATGAGGGTGCCCTGGTGTGAAACTTGGTTCTACCATTACTACCATGTTACCTGCTAGGCTTCTCCACGGGTTTACTTGGAGTTTACCACCAAATTCACCATGCAATGATTTAATTGAGTCGTTGAAGAGTGATCTCTTTTGTACATTGCCACTTCTTGCTCAAGCAAAACCAAGAGTAGCTGAGACAATGTATCCTTTACACAAAAATTTTAAATCTTATTCCGGTTGTTGTGTAGGGGGTAATCAAACTTGTTCAGACTTGTCTCCATTTCACGTGCCTTGCATGTGGAGCCCTAATCATTATTTTAAAATTTATATTTAAATATAATAAAATTTTAATACAATAAATAATTTAGCATATTTATCCTATATATTATACAAGCACTTGTAATTATTTGGATGATATCTATTTTTTTCTTTTTTTTTTAATCCGTGTTTATGATTTAAGCAATATGATAGAGATAGAATATAGAAAATAAAAATTTTGAATATTTTTCTTTTGGAAAGACGGTAAATTTGAATAAAGAATTGACGTAAAAAGTGAGGGGCGATAAAAACAGAAGGCAACGAAAATGCACTATGTAGGCAAAAGGGCTTGCGAGAAAACCTATATGGGGGAAGTGCACGGTTATCCACTAATAACACATATATTTACTTTTAAGTCACTGTTTAAAATGTCTTTAGTCTTTAGCCACTGCTTTAATAAACTTTAACTGCCCGGACGAAAATACCCTTCTGCTCATGTCCTTAACTTTTGAACTTAACTTCAGGACATTGATAGTAAGCTATATAGTTGATATTTACACCTTAATTGCTCATGCTTTGTTGTTGTTTTAGAAGGTAAATTACCAACAAAATATTTTAAATAGTGTTATTTGGTTTCGCAGGGAATATTATATGTGAGGAAGCAACATAAAGTGTTTGGAGGCGATAATGTGAAGAAAATACCCATTCAAGAAGTACCCGAACACCAAGGAGCAGAAAAAAATGACCTGAACAAAGGTCCACCTCGACCGCGGTGGACCGCAGTGCAGCGCGTGGAAGATAAAACACAAAAATAGACTGGGCACTGTTCATTACGGTTAACCGCGGTCCACGCCACGGCCACAGTGAACTGTTCACGAATCTGAAAATTTGGGGGCCGAAGTGTCAATTCGGGGAAACTTTTGTAAAACCCTTATAAGCTGTATAAGCTCGCCCAAGATAAGAAGAAGCTTATTTTTTTGATTACTTTTGGAGGAGGAACAAGAGTCAGAGATCACCCAAAACATTATAGTTCTTTATCTCTACTATTTCTTGCAATTTTTACATTATGAACAATTTAATAGTTTTCTCTTACTTTGTTATGAGTAGCTAAATCCTTTGTCTAGGATTTTGATGGAACCTATTGAAGGATGAACTTCTTGATTATGTCAATATAGATTGCCAGTTTATCTCTATTTGTTCAACTACGTGTTTGTTGTGGTTAATTGACAGGATCCTCAATTAGCTGTGCCTATTTAGTGTGCATGACTCGGGAGAGAGTGCATATTTAGGTAGTTGTTGAACAACATCACTCCCAAAGTATAAGAGGGATCTATAACTGTGAGTTTAAAGGCGGGATTAGGAATAACGAAGCCTTGGGTGCAATCTAACGTGAGCTGTAATAAACTAAGCTAGCTAGCGTATCTCGGGAGAGTGCGTCTAGTAAATTATTGTGATTACTCGGGAGAGATTTACGGTAAATAGAGTGCTCATGATTGATAGAGATGTGTTGGTTAATTTATATGAAGCATAACCGGAAGGGATTCCATCAATAGGGGAAATCATAGCCTTAGAACCTTCTCATAATTGTTTACAACTGAAGCATAGTTAGTTTTCAGCTGTCTATTTACTTTCAGTCTTAGTTATTAGTAATACCATCAACTGTGATTTATAAAGTTTGGGGAAGTTGATTCCATAGAATTGAGTACATCCAAATAAAGTAATTAATAGGTTAATTCCCTGTGGGTTCGACTCTGGGCATAAATACTCAGACTATATTTGCAACGCCCGCGTGTCTTTTTATAAGGATTAGTTGGGCGTGATCAAATTTTGGCGCCGTTGCCCGGGAGTTAACGGTGTTATCAATTACAATTGAAAGAAGTACAAAATTCTTAGTGTAGTTAGTTTTCTCTATACCCAATCTTTTCATTGAAATTCTAACGTTTGAACTCTTGTGGAATTCAGGTGTATGCCTAGAAATTCTTCGAGGACTGGAGAACTGCTAGAAGAACTCTCAGACCCCGAGAAAACATTTAGGGCATTGAACCGTGCTAACAAGAGAACACAACAATCCCAACAACCAAACCAACTCGAATTTGACATGGGTGACACACAAAACGTCATTGGAAATGTTGGGGATCCGCCAGCAGACCCCAACGTAAGAGTAGTGGCACCTCTTGTGCCCGAAGCTGCATTTTATGCTGCACAAGCCCACAGCTGATAACCTGGCCACTGCCATAGCTGTTCCCGCAATTCAAGCGGAGACCTTCCAGATAACCAACAATATGCTGCATCTTCTGCAGAATAAAGTATTGTTCTCCGGATCACACATTAAAGACCCTCAGCAACACCTGAAAAATTTTCTGTCTATTTGTGTGACCCAAAGGCAGCCAAATTTGACCCCGGAAGCTATCAAGTTGTTACTATTCCCATTCTCTGTGACCGGGGAAGCACAGACTTGGCTAAATTCGCTCCATATCAATTCCATAGTCACCTGGGAAGAATTAGTCAAGCAGTTCCTGAATAAGTTCTATCCGCCCAACAAGACTGCAAGATAGATTGATGAAATATTGCAGTATAAGCAGCAGCCGACTGAGTCCTTGCAAGAAATTAGGAAAGATTTAAAGGGATGCTAGTGAAGTGCCCTCACCATGGCATTCCAGACCAGATGCTTGGCCAGAGATTCTACATGGGGTTAGCTGACAATCTAAAGGCAAATGTGGATGCTTCAGGTGGCGGTGCATTTTTTAGTAAGACATTCACCGAGTGCAAAGTCCTTCTGTGACAAGATTGTCACAAAATTCGGGGTGGATGACTAGAGGTACAACACTGGCACCCATAGTGCATTCAGTTCCTCTTGACCCAAATAATTCGCATGCAGAGAACATGGCCACACTCATGACCCAGATGAGCATATTGACAAAGAAGATTGATGAGATGGGTACAAAATAGGTGCACATTGTTGATACAACAAATGGAGGACTGTGTACACCTTGTATTAATCAGTCTTATGTGTGTTCATGGAGCGGAGAAAGCGAAAATCAAGGGGCAAGGAAAGATATGAATTATGTCAACAACTATGGGGGTCAGAGACAAGGAGGACAACAGTGGAGACCGCCACAAAATCAGCAGTACAGGCCAAACATGCAACAGCCTGGGGGTATGCACCCTCAAGGCCAATTGCTGTCAGTGCCATATCAGAGACCACAGGGCTATCCATAGCAAAATCAGCAACAATTAACATACTAACCACCTCCTCAGCAGCAAGATAACAACATGGTGGAAATCAGGGGTATGCTTCAACAACTCATTGCGACAAATAATAAAGTGCAGGAAAATTTGGCAGTACATGATTCAGCTATAAAGAACATTGAAACGCAGCTGGGACAGCTGTCCATGGCTTTAAACAACCGCCCTCAGGGAACCTTGCCTGGAGACACAAACGTAAACCCCAAGGAGCAAAACCTGAATCAGCTGATGGCAGTAAGTCTCCGGAATGGGAGAGACCTAGACAGAGAACAAGAAATTATACAAGCCAGCAAAGAGAGTACGCCAGCCGCTCCAGTTCCATTAGAGGTGGATGAAACAACAGAACTTAATGAAGTGGTGGTTGAACAGAGTAATGAGGAAAAAGGCAAAGAAAAGATGAATGAGCAAGCTGCAGAACAGGTGGCACCTCTTGTACCAAAAAACTCCAACAAGGAGAAGCCAGCAAGCAGTGCACAAAGGGTGATACCTGCGCCCTTCCCTCGGAGACTGGGGAAGCAAAAGAAGGAAGTTCAGTACAAGAAATTCATGGAGATGCTACATCAAATTCAGTTGAATATTCCTTTGATGGATGCTCTGAGGGAGATGCCCGGTTATGCCAAGATGATGAAGGATCTAATGTCACAGAAGTTTGATTTTCAGGATCTTTCCACTGTGACNTTAAATGTACTACGACGAAGTTTTTTGAGTTTTTTCAGGACTTACTTTCCACTCGTGACGTCTGACACAGACCTGCAGCGCAGTAGTAACAAGACCGATGGCTCAAAAGATGTCTGATCCAGGTAGCTTCACTATTCCATGCACAATTGGGAGTTATGCCTTTGCAAAGGCATTATGTGATTTGGGAGCCAGCATAAATCAGATGCCGCTGGCAGTGTACACCAAGCTGGGCATTGGCAGAGCTAGACCGACTTCGATGTTGCTACAGCTGGTTGACCGCACGGTGAAAAGGCCAACTGGTATTCTTGATGATGTGTTGGTGCAAGTGGGGAAGTTCGTATTCCCTACAGATTTTGTTATTCTGGATTGTCAGGTAGATGAGGAGATACCTCTCATTTTGGGTAGACCGTTTTTGGCCACTAGAAGAGCATTGATTGATTGTGAGACTGGGGAATTAAAAATGAGACTGAACGATGAAGAAGTCATATTCAATGTTCAGCAATCTATGAGGAGACCTAGCGAATATGCTAATTGCTCTCTAGTGGAGACAGTAGATGTGATCCTGCAAGAAGATGATGTGACCCTGATTGTTAAAGATCCATTAGAGGCATGTTTGACAAATTTAGAAGAGATGGATGGTGAAGGGTTAGCTGAATGGGTCATGGCACTTGAAGGCCAAGGATTCTGGACAAGGGAACCTCAGTTCGAGTCCCTTGAGTTAGAAAAAAGGGCTATACCTCCAGCAAAGCCATAAATAGAGGAACCGCCCAAGCTGGAGCTGAAGCCACTCCCAGATCACCTCAGATACGTTTTCTTAGGCCCTAATTCTACTTTGCCTGTTATTATATCATCCGGTTTGCTAGATGTGCAGGTAGAACAACACTTACAGGTACTACAGGAAAGCAAGACTGCCATTAGCTGGACCATGGCAGACATTAAGGGTATCAGCCTTGCCTTCTGTATGCATAAGATTCTCTTGGAAGAAGGGCACAAACCTTCCAGAGAACATCAACGAAGGCTGAACCCGAACATGAAAGAGGTAGTAAAGAAGGAAGTGATCAAATGGTTAGATGCGGGAATCATCTTCCCCATCTCTGATAGCAATTGGGTCAGCCCTGTCCAATGTGTGTCGAAAAAGGGGGAATGACTGTTGTGCAAAATAAGAAAAATGAGTTGATCTCAACTCGTATAGTCACGGGATGGAGGATTTGCATGGATTACCAAAAATTAAACACAGCCACCCGGAAGGACCATTTCCCCTTGCCTTTCATTGACCAAATGTTAGACAGGCTGGCCGGGCGATCACACTTCTGTTTCTTGGATGGATATTCGGGGTACAATCAGATATTAATAGCCCCCGAAGATAGAGAGAAAACATCCTTCACCTATCCATATGGCATCTTCGCCTTTCGGAGAATGCCTTTTGGGCTTTGCAATGCACCAGTGACATTTCAATGGTGCATGTTAGCCATCTTCACAGACATGGTGGAGGATATTATGGAAGTCTTTATGGATGATTTCTCCGTGGTGGGAGATTCATTTGAAGACTGTCTTCACAACTTAAGGAGAGTGCTTAAAAGATATGTGGAGACAAATTTAGTGCTAAACTGGGAGAAGTGCCATTTTATGGTACAGAAAGGGATAGTCCTGGGGCATCGAGTGTCCAGTAAAGGAATTGAGGTCGACCATGCTAAGGTTGACGTGATTGAAAAGCTACCACCGCCTACTTCAGTCAAGGCGGTGAGAAGTTTCCTTGGACACGTCGAATTCTACCGGCGATTCATAAAAGATTTTTCCAAAATTGCTAACCTATTATGCAAACTCCTTGAAAAGGATCAGCCCTTTGTATTTTCTAATGATTGCAGGTTGGCATTTGAGGAATTGAAGAAGAGGTTGGTGACAGCACCCATCATTGTTGCACCCAACTGGGAGCAACCATTTGAGCTCATGTGTGACGCAAGTGACTATGCCATAGGAGCAGTCTTGGGGCAGTGAAAAGATAAACTGATGCACCTGATTTACTATGCAAGCAAGACGCTACGCGGTCCACAACTCAACTACACTGTGACGGAGAAGGAGATGTTAGCGGTGGTGTTTGCTTTTGACAAGTTCAGATCATATCTGATTGGATCTAAGGTAATTGTATACACTGATCACGCAGCTCTCAGGTACTTGATTGAGAAGAAGGATTCTAAGCTGCGCCTGATTCGTTGGGTGCTGTTGTAGCAAGAATTTGACCTCGAAATTCGTAACCGTAAGGGCACAGAAAATCAAGTCGCTGATCATCTATCATGACTTGAAGGAGCTGAAAAATCAGTCGAGGTCGAAGAGATTCTGGAAACCTTTCCAGACGAGCAGCTGCTCGCAGCTAGTCTTGAGGAAGAGCCATGGTATGCAGACTTTGCAAATTACCTGGCTTGTGGTATAGTTCCCCATGACCTTTCATCTGTACAAAAGAAAAAGTTTTATCGTGATTGCCGCATGTATTATTAGGACGAGCCTTATTTGTTTAGAATATGTGTTGATAATATGATCTGGAGGTCTGTCCCCAAGATAGAACAATCTTCTATTTTGTAGGCTTGTCACACATCAGCATATGGAGGACATTTTGGAGGGGTCAGGACAGCTGCGAAAGTGCTAGAGGCCAGATTCTTTTGGCCAACAGTGTTTAGAGATACATACCTATGAGTGAAGGAATGTGATGAATGTCAGCGGACCGGGAACATTTCCCGTCGCCATGAGATGCCCATGAACCCGATTCAAGAAGTGGAGGTGTTCGATATTCGGGGAAGATGATTCCATAGAATTGAGTACATCCAAAGAAAGTAATGGATAGGTTAATTCCCTGTAGGTTCGACTCTGGGCATAAATACTCAGACTATATTGCAACGTCCGCGTGTCTTTTTATAAGGCATAGTTGGGCGTGATTAATTTTGGCGACTACATGTCGTTAACTTTTGAACTTTTAACTCTAAGTTCAGGACTTCAAGACTACATCTCCTTAACTTTTGAACTTGGAACTCTAAGTTCAGGACTTCAGGACTACATGTCCTTAACTTTTGAACTTACTTCAGGACTTCAGGACTACATGTCCTTAACTTTTGAACTTGTAACTGTAAGTTCAGGACCAAGTGTCCTTAACTTTTGAGCTTGTTAGTCTAAGTTCAGGACCTATTGTCCTTAACTTTTGGGATTCTTAGCCTAAGTTCAGAACCTATTATCCTTAACTTTTGAGCTTGTTAGTCTAAGTTCAAGACTTCAGGACCTATTGTCCTTAACTTTTGAACTTGTAACTGTAAGTTCAGGACCTATTATCCTTAACTTTTGGATGTCTTAGCCTAAGTTCAGGATGTATTGTCCTTAACTTTTGAGCTTGTACCAATAGATCCTTCTTATTTGATTGGTTCACATTTTCATCGTCATCGTTGTCATCCTCATCAAAAGGCTTTTCCTTATGAAATATACAGCAAATCTTAGAGCCCGTCTTGTTGAGGAACTCGTTATCCACTGTACCTGGCTTCCATGAAATGCTCTTCTTCTTCTGTGTCATTTTTAGAGTTAGGGTTTCTGTTGTATGTTGCTGCTCCTGTTCGGACGATGATGAGGAGAAGGATTCCGATGAGTTGTTTAGGGTTAGGGTTATTGTTGATGTTGTTATTCCGGTGGTTGCCGGTAATGGTGATTGTCTTGCGCTTCTCACCACTGTCGGGGCTCCGGTTCTATGGAAGAAAGGTTAAAAATATCTTTTTCACATTAATTTTAATAGAGTAGTGGCTATTTTTGCTCAACATTAGAATTGCTGGATAAAAAATAAATACCACCTTAAATAGTGGCTATCCCACGCCATTTTCACAACCTATGTTATGTCCCTTGTTCCTTCATTTCTTGCTTGATCATATTATTCTTCACATTTCTTTTTGTTGCAAATGTCCACACATGTGCCTCGCACTTGTATTCTAATAATGAAATTTATATGACGTAACATGTTTGATAATATAAATGTACAGTATTGTTCCTTTACTTTTAAAATATTTAAATATACTTCTTGATAAAAGTTATTGGTAATTAAAAATAAATGGAGGGGAGATAAAGAGAACTTACAAATAAATTGCATTACATTATACAATATCCGGAAAAGGGCCTAAACTACCCCTATTATTTGCTAAATGGTTTACAAACACCCTTCGTCCATCTATCGGTCAAAACAAGCATATGACGTTTAATATATTGAAAAAAATACCCTCGCGTCTAACAATAGAATTGGTAGGCCTTTTATTTAATGATATGGCAGTTTTTTACTGGGCCACGTGTCATTGTCGGTCAAAAATCAAATATGGGCCTTATTTCTACTCATTTACCCGATCCCTTTTAAAGAAAAAGACTGATGGGCCGCTTGAAAGGAAAAATTGGTGAAAAAGTTTTTGGCCAAAACTATTTTTTAGTACTAGGTTTGTGTTTGTTTGACTTAAAAGGTGTTAAATTTTTTTCCACTTGATCAATACCCATTTTGCATGAACTCCTTTTTCAATTTTGAAATTTTTTTTGGGACTCACTATAGCTTAAGAGTGTGCTTGGAAATTTTTGACAGAAAATTCAATTGGAAAAAAAAGAAGAAAGAAAAGGAGTAGGCGAGAGTATATGATTTGTTTATACACCATTGTTGTAACGACCCGACCGGTCGTTTTGAGTTCTAACACGTCGTTCAGCGGTTTGACACCAGCAATGCTCCGAGTAAGAGGAGGCAGAGGCCAGCTTTCGGACCCATCCCTCGAGGTCCGGGACCCCACCAGGAAACCAAGCAGCAGCTGCACCATCGTAAGGGGGTTAGACCAATGAAAAGTATAAAGCCAGGGAAAAGAAAAGAAAGCGGGGCATAAACCTGATGCGTACTCACATTTCATGTTCCACTCCTCGGGGAATGGCATCCAATCGGCATGAATCAGATCGGAGGTCCTGACTCGGACAAACCGGCTCATCCACCCACGGTCTTTGTCCTCATCGATACTAGCAAAGAGAGATTTTAAGGATCGGCATTACAATTTTATCAAGCCCCCACGATAAAGTCGGGGACTGTACAGTCTGATCAGATGATCGAGGGTAAAGGACATCCCTCGATTTGGCTCGAAAAGAGCCTGATTAAGTAAACGATTCGCCAGAATAAGGGGTAGATCTGGCTGAGCGTCACTCGGTATCATTGTCAAAAGTCATGAATAACTGGATCTATGGGACCTCGAGCCAGAATTACAGCGCCCAACGTAAATGGGTAGGTGTATACGCTCAGGTACCCCGCTTTGTACGTGGTGATGTCCTCCTCGGAGGAAGGAATCACTATTTCTTTATTGTCCCATTTACAATCCTCCTTTACTTTCTTGAGCTGGCCTTGGTCACCAGACAAACATATCGAGACATGGGCTCGCATCGGCCTGGTGTCGAAATAGGTTTCTCGTTTTTAAAATCGGATGTTATTTCACATGGTGGGGGAATACATTCCTCGATTCGAGGAGGCACCAGTGGTTTACCCTTGGTTGATCGAGAAAATGATGAAGCTTTTTCCTTTCGGGAAACCGGTTTAGAGGTTTTAGCCATCGCAATATGGAAGATCCAAGAAAATGAAGACTGTTGATAGTGAAGAGAAGGGAGAGCTCAAAGAGATTGAAAAGAGGGTAATGGGATTTGAAAATAATATGGAAATAAAGTTTGTAAGGTTGTGGAATCTGTCTATTTATAAAGGTCATTTAAGCGTGTTGAGGAAGTCAAAAGGCCGACCGTCAGCCGCCAACAATTAATGATTTTGGGAATCGTACAAAAAGCAACTTTTCAGTTGCTTCAACCGCTGGTGTTATGATATTTGCGTCAGGACTAAGGCATCAAGGATTAATTCGTCAAAAATCATAAAAGGTAGCCTATAAGTCGAGTTCGAGCAGGGTATCCAATCGATCACTAAGCCCAAGGCCTATCCGAGTTGAGGAATCACTCACTCGAAGACTATGAAAAGGCCTAAGTTCTATCCTTATTACAAGCACGAGCAAATGCCCGCTCGACTGTAAAAGCCTAAGGGCTACCCGAGGTGAAGAAGTTTCCCACCCGAGGACTGCAAGGAAGATCTAAGGGATTTACTTCATCTCGAGATCTTGCTCTCACCTAACTCAGGCTCGAGAATCCCGACGTTCCGAGTTCACATTCGAGCTCAGCTCGAGGGTTAACGAAAATCGCGAGGTGTATTGTATTGATCAATTAAAAACCCAAGGGTTTATTATGTCCTAAGCTCGATATTTGGTAGTCATTGAAATCATAAAATCGAGCCTTTTACGAATAAAGATAGAATAAAATTCATCATGGACGGAAAGAGATACAAATAGATCCTTTAATACTTCCAAGAAATGATTGCAAAGTATAATTATGGCACCCACGAAGGATACTTACAAAGAAGAAAAATGTAATGACCCAACCGGCTGTTTTGAGTTCCAGCGCGTCATTCGGCAGTTTGAGGATATGAGCAACTTCACTTCAAGTATTATGACTTGTACACATGGTCAGAATCGAATTCCGGGAAGTTCGGAGTTAATTTGGAAAGTGAATTCTCATTTCGGAAGCTTTAAGCTGAAAGAATTGACTAAGATTGAATTTTTGAGTAAACGACCTTGGAATCAAAATTTGAAGGTTCCAGCAGGTTCGTATGATGATTTTAGACTTGGGCCTATGTTCGGACTGGGTTTTGGATGAACCGGAAGTGTTTCACCGCTTATTGTGAAAGTTAGCATTTTAGAAGAATTTCATAAATTTGGGTTGAAGTGTATTTCAATGCTATCGATGTCCGTTGGGGATTCCAATTCTGGAAATAGCTCTGTGTGGTGATTCTGGTATTGGGAGCGCGATCGGAAGTGGATTTGGAGATCCGTAGGTCATTTTGGAGTCATTTCGCAAAAGTTAGAAATTTGAAGGTTTTTGAGAAGTTTGACCGAGAGTAGACTTTTTGATATCGTGGTCGAATTTCAATTCCGGAAGTTGAAGTAGGTCCGTAATGTTGAATGTGACTTGTGTGCAAAATTTGAAGTCATTCCGAATTTATTTGATATGTTTCGGCGCAAAATATGAAAGTTGGAAGATTTGAAAACTCATAATTCGATTCGATGTGCGATACGCAGTTTTGACGTGGTTTGAAGCCTCTATTAAGTTCGTATTGTATTTTGGGAAATTTTGGTATAATTGGTTAAGGTCCCGAGGGCCTCGGGTGGATTTCGGAAGGTTAACGGGATGGATTTCGGACAATAGGAGCTGCTGCATTTTTCTGCTGCAGAAGCTGTGTTTGGACAGCATTGGTGCAATCGCAGAGCTGACTTTGGGAGTTTATATCTTGCAATCCATAAGGAATCTGAAAATTTCTCAAACATGAAAGTTGTAGCACTTGCATTATAGTTTCCAGAACAATAAACCGTTCATCACTTGGATATTTGTACAGAAAGTTATGATAGATTTAATAAAGGCTGGTAAAGCAGTTTCGCCAGAAATTTCTGATGCGTGGAGCCAACTTTGGAAGCTTATATCTCAAAATTTATAAGGCGTTATATAGTGGACAACCTATCAATGAAAGATCTTCGAGTCTAGTTTCTAATTTTTTAAACCGTACATCATTTGTATCTTTCTACAAGGAGTTATGGACGTTTTAGTAAAAGGTATCCAGCAGGGAAAAACTTATAATATGAGGTACAACCTGCACTGCGCAAGGTACAACTCGCTGAAGCACCTGTGCCTATATAAGGCAGTCGGGCAGCAGCCATTTTTGGGGGCTTTCTTGAGCTAGGGATTGGTTCTTTCATGGTGGATTCGACCTTGGAGACTACTTAAGAATACAAGGTGAGTTTTTTTTTGGATATTTTAAGTTAATAACATCCTTTAACACTAGTGTTTACATCATTCACTCTTTGAAATCCCTAGAAATCTTCCAAGTTGTTCAAGAACACCAAATTTTCC
The DNA here is from genome assembly GCF_001879085.1 of Nicotiana attenuata. Classification (NCBI taxonomy): domain Eukaryota; kingdom Viridiplantae; phylum Streptophyta; class Magnoliopsida; order Solanales; family Solanaceae; genus Nicotiana; species Nicotiana attenuata. The sequence continues at coordinate 459,217 of NW_017670617.1, forward strand.
AAATATTGGATTTTTAAGGAAAAGCTTCAAGAAGGTAATTCTAATGCTTCAAGCTCATTTCTTATGAGTCGGTGAGAGTAATTTTAATATTTGTTTCAAGTTGTTATGGTCGGATAATTGATTTCATAATCCCTAGTTCATAGCATGAATAGTGTTCTTGAGAAAGTGAGGGAAATATAAATAGTGTTCATAGAAAATGAAATTAAAGGATGCAATGAACCTATGGAATCATTTTCTAGCTTAGTTGGAAGTGTTCAACTAAGTAATCACCAAATTGAATGTTTTGGAAATATTGGTTAAGGAAAACGATGAATAGTAATTTTGGCGGTGTTGGAGAATTAATGTAGTATCATTGATGACTTCAAATGGGTATTAAATGATAAGAGTAGAGTTGAATGTGCTAGTGAGTGAACCTATTAGATGATTTGATTCGGAGGCTTGTAGCCAACTTGTGAGCCATAGATGGATATTGATAAATATTTTTGAGTCATATTTTGATTGTAATTGTAGATATCAATTTGTTGGTGGCGTATGAGAATTTTACTCAATGTTACGATGTCGGAGGAGGATTAAAAGCTTGTGAATGTTAATAAAGCAAAAGTGAATTTTGGAGCGTTGGGCATCGGTCCAGTTGTTTGAAAGGTTGGGAGCCGGCTATGGAACTTGAAGCGAGGTAAGTCTCCTTTCTAACCTTGTAAGAGGGAATTGTCCCCATAGGTGAAATAATTGGTTATGTGCTTCTATTTGTGGGGGCTACGTACGCATGAGGTGACGAGAGTCCGTGCGTAGCTACTATTGTGCTTAAGTCCGGCTAGTCTAGGACCCAAAAGCATGCTATACCCGAACTATTTGTAATCTTATTGACAACTTAAATTTCTTAAATCATATCGAATTAGTAAAAGAATTTCTAATAAAGGATTAAACTTCATTTTCTTAAATCATCAAAAGAGAATTGGCTTTTGCTTGGATAAATATTTTCGGATGAATTCTTAATTGACTGTTTGAATGTGTGTATCTATAAGTACCTGCGTCGCATGTATGATTCGCGAGCGGGGTAACTCTAGTATTTATATTTGACCACGTCGCACGTATGATTCGCGAGCGGGGTAAAAGGTGCATCTATGGTTCGCGTTGTTCGACCCTCGACAGTGCACATTTTACATTTATGTTGGATCGGGCCGTACGACCTCGGCATGATTTGCGCATGCTTGTAATTCTTGCTTGAGATTTACAAAAATTGATATTGCCTCCCTGGTCCGAGATAAATTGATAAACAATGGAATATGAATTTGGAGACTTCCTAATATAAAAAGGATTGTTTACTTGTTTTCTTGACTTACTTGAGTTTACTGCCGTTTCTAATAAATCCATGATTTCACATTATTAATACATTATTATTGGACCACTAGTAACTGTCGAAGTCGACCTCTTATCACTACTTCTTCGAGGTTAGACGGGATACTTACTGGGTACACGTTATTTTTGTACTCATACTACACTTGCTGTGCATTTTTGTTGCACAGGCACATGTATGTCTAGTGGCCTAGTTGGGCGTAGCGGCATGGTTGATACGGAGACTTAGGTGAGCTGCACCTCTCGAGACGACCCGCAGCCAGCAGAGTCTCCTTCAGAGTACTGTACTGTATTTTCTTCTCTGTCCAATTTGTATTCCGGACAGTCATTATTTTACATCATTTTTTAGAAACTGCTCATGCACTTCTGACACCAGGTTCTGAGATGATTATGGGTTATTCAGTATTGAAATTGTTAAAAACATTATTATTTATTCTGTAAAGCCCATCTTTTACTCTTAAATTCAAGAAAAATCATGATTTCAAAATTTTCAAAACGAGAATTTAATTAAGTACTGATGGTTGGCTTGCCTGACAGCGGTGTCCGGCGCCATCACGACACTTAGTGGATTTTGGGTCGTGACAAAAAAAACCAAAGCCAAAGATCCTAATTTACTTTTAAGGCCACCACCTCGAGAGCAGCGTCTCCGAAAATCCTCTTCTCGGGGGTACCATTTCCGATATTCGAAAATGTTTGGTAGATGGCCTTCGATAAATGCAATTATATCTCCGGTAGCCGAGATTGGGCATCCCGTTGAAATTTTGGGCCATAATATAGAACAAGCAAAAGGAAAAGATCAAAAAGGGTTGCAAGATGCACGAGCAACAATCCGAGAGTTTTCATCCTCGGAACTCTGTTCCAGTGTGGGATGCAAAAGTTAGTAGATGATAGTGCCACCTCATTCCGTGGAAAGCAAAAGGAATGAAGAGCTACACCAGGTTGAAGTTAAGAGAGATGAGCAACAATGTAAAGTTCGCATATCTTCTGATACGGGAAGGATTTGGTGCCCTTCTCTCGTTGTCTCGAGCCAAAGCTTTGAAAAGGGAAGCCTTGGCATAACTGGTAAAATTGTTGCCATGTGACCTTGTGGTCACAGATTTGAATCATAGAAATAGGTGATTAGAGGAAGAGATAAAGCAGGGAAAGGGCTTAAAGTAGATGAAGAAGGAATGAGTGTATTTTTTTCAGCCAATTAACCCCTTATTTATAGAAAGCCGATGATGGAACCGGCGGCGCAAGTGGCCGACAAAAGCTGAAACGTATTTGATATTTTGGGAAGCATACTGACATGACATTTCTGATCACTTCAAGCGCCTATGTCACGAGCATGACGTCATCACAAGAGGCTCGGGAAGATCAAGGTCAAATAGTTTCTTATCATCATATTCTAAGAAACGGGGGGACTATCTGTATATGGTCCAAATCAAGGAGCCGATTTCGAAGTCTCAAATTGAGCTATGAGTCCGAGTTCGGGAGACTCGAAGTAGGGGTCGGACCCAACTGAGGGACGCACACCTCGGTGAAGCAGATCGAAGGCCTAACACGACCGATATTGAGGGTCGTACAATCTTAAATACACTCAAGAAAGAGCGGAAATTTCTCAAGGACACATGGGTCAGGGCATAAATTATAGGATAAGATCTGTACGAAATAGTACAACTCCGTATTAGGTTGTTATACAGCTGTATCAATGGAATTCTTCGCCATAATTGGAAAATGTACCATATTAGGATTTTCCCTTTTTATATATAGGGACCCCAATCATCTTATATCTCATATTATTCACTGCAATAAGAATATTCTACTCTACTTTTCTTGTTTACCGTGCTCACCAAGTGTTCTTCAGCTTTATTGCTTTTACTTTATTGTTCATACTACATTGCTCTTAGCTGACCTTGAGGCCACCAAGAAAGTCGAGCTCGAGGTCCTCTTTGTTATAGTAACACTGGTTTGGTTCATCAGTTCTTCTTATTTAAACTTAATATTATTTGTATATTCATTAGTATTAGAATAAATCACATATCTTTAAAATCACAAATCATATTTAATTGTTACTCCCATTTTTCGAGGTAAACAGATTCTTTTGTGGGTTCATTTTCAAGAGAGAACAATGATTTAAGATCATCTTTCCCTCTGAAATGAATGCCAAAGTTTGGTGGGTCATATGGATTAAGGATAAGTTCACGGAAAATGTCCTATTATTAAAAATAAAATAGGGCTTTTTTCTTTGCACAAGCCATGCAACATCATATAACCTAGTACTAACTTTATTTTATCTATATTGTTAAATTACTCACAAGTCATATCGGATTGGTATGATTTGTTGCTATCTTCATTTTACATATCTTATTAAGTTGTCCATAAGTCAAGTCGGATAAGTATGACTAAGTACTATCTTCATTTTATTTTACCTATATTGTTAAGTTGTTAACAATATGACTTTGTACTATCTTTATTTTTTCTATCTTGTTAAATTGTTCACAAGTTATGCAAGATTGGTACGATTTATTGTTGTATTTATTCTACATATCTTATTAAATTATTCATAAGTCATGTTGGAATGACATGACTTGGTACTATCTTCATTCTACTTATCTTGTTAAACTGTATACAAGTCATGAGAGCTTGGTATGACTTGTATACCATCTTTATTCTGCATATATTGTTAAACAATTCACAAATCATATGCGATGGATATGACTTGATAGTATCTTGTTCAATGTATTTTTCTTGCTTACTTCATCCTGAGGGTAATGGCAAGTATTATCAATCAATAATTAAAAGCCACTTTTATTACCGGGTAATTAAACATTAGCCACCATTTTAAAAGTTATTACTTCCTTCATCTCAATTTATTTGGTGGTGTTTCACCAGGAATGGAGTTTAAGAGAAAAAATTAAATCTTTTAAAATTTCTGGTCCAAAATAAGCCATAAGTATTTGTGTGGCTGTAAATCGTCTCGCTAAGGTTAAAATGAGAAATTTAAAATTAAATTATATTTAAATAAGAAAGTATGATATTTTTTTTCGGACTGGCTAAAAAGAAAAGAGTGAAACATATATTGGGACGGAGGGAGTAACTGTCACGACCCAAAATTCTACTAGAACCGTGATGGCGCCTAACATCGCTTGCTAGGCAAGCCACCAATAAATAGAAATAAACTTCAATAATAGTATGAAATAGTCTCAACAGCGGAATAACATAAATAACTAAAGTCAATAGCAGTAATACAACTGAAACCAATCCACGATCCACTGTCCTCGAGTAAATGAGCTCTAGAGAATTTAAATACAGAGTCCAAGCCAAATACAGTATTGTCTGAAAGATTAACAGTAATTGCATGAACTGATAAAAAAAAAGGGACTTCAAGGCCTGCGAACAGAACAAAAGCTACCTCGAAATCTCTAACAGGTACAGATGCCACTCTCTAGCAATCACCTCTCTCAGCAGTATCTAGATCTACACATAAAGTGCAGAGTGTAGTATGAGTACAACAGACCTCAAGTACTCAATAAGTAACAAGCCTAACCTTGGGCTGAAATAAGTAACGAGTTGGGCAAGGTCCAATGCCCATTCTCAATAGCGAATAACAACGATAGTACCATAATATCGGCAAAATAAAAAGCAGTTCAAGAAAAATCAGGTACAACCTTATCATAATAAGAGGATCAATAAGCATGCTTTTTGAATATACCAATCAAGGCATCAATTATGCCACGAAAATCATCGAAGCATGGGCTTCCGATTTATACTACAATTTCCAAGCTTTAAATATTAGATAGAGACATCAAGTATCAAATAGCATGAGAAAGATACAACTCAGGCTTGCATGACAAGTTTACATGTCAAATTCAACAATATCGCAATCTAATAATCAAGTATACCAAATCTGAAAACATGTGTAGAGCTTGGCACGAGTACCCCTCAATTATCACACACACATACACTCCACTGTACGGGTTCCTGGTGTAAGTCCCTCACCAAGCATGTCTCGTGTGCTTGCACCCACAGGTTATTACCTAACTCTGGAGGGGCGGATCCTAGCCCAAATGCTTATCGGATTTAAGTCAATAATCAATATCACTTAGCTCAATATGGGACCCGGCACATACATCACCTCACTATCAATACCACTCAGCTCAATATGAGGTATGGCACACGTGTTACCTTACTATCAATATCAACTCGGCTCTATGGCCTAAGATCAGCCATCAAACCACTCTCAAGTTTCAAAATGCTCACATCTCACAGTAATCAGCCCAACCTATGTCACACATATAAGAACACCTACAACATTTGAGATAACATATAAAGAGTGAATAGAGATAGGGATATAACACACGGATATAATATCATGACTAATAATATGACTAAATTAAGGCAAAACCCACATAACAAAAATAGCCCTATCATATCTCAAACAGTTAAGAACATAGCCTAGATATAATTCCTACGATGAAAAATTAGCTCATGTAGTCATACAAGTGGAGAAAACATGATAACAAATAGGTATGATAGCAAAACAAGGTACATAATAGCCAAAAGTCTACCTGAATCATGAATAACCATGGTGTACGCATATACCCTCGCCACCTCGCACATGCATCACCCCAACATATATAAAATATCATAGCCAATGGGAAAATTACCCTCAACCCATTATTAGGCAAGTTTCTTACTCAAAGAGCGAGAATCAATACTCCAAAATTCTCTTGCCTCTCAAATCGACCTCCGAGCAGGTAAATCTAGCCAACAGCAACTCAATAACGTCAAATAAAACCATAGGAATCAATTCAAACAATAAAGCTTCAACCTTTGTTCAATTCTCAAAAAGTCAACAAAAGTCAATTCGAGCCCACACGGTCAAAAACCTTAGTCAAGGGATAGATCATGGCTACCCATAACCTCACGAGTCCAAATATGTGATTAGATTCCAAAACCGAGTCCAAATCAACTCCCAAATCCTTAATTTCCACTCTCTTAAGTAGTAGGGAACCCCCCACCCACCCCAACCCCCCACCCCAGATTTTCCTCAAAATTCCATTTTGGGTGTTAATAATCCATGTACTTTCTTGAAATAATGATTGAAATGTGCAGAAATCACTACCCCCAAAGCCTTGTGTAAAGATCTTCTTTAAAAACCTCCCCTTTCCAAGTCTAGGGTTCAAAATATGAGATAATGGGTCTAAGTCCCAAAATTCCTTCCTAATAACCAACTGCAAAAGTCGCAAATGTGACCAGGGGTTTGCAATTGCGAGCCTCACAAAAGCGAGAAGTGGCTCACAAATGTGAACTGGCTCCCTCAATGCTCATATTGGTCATGGGTTGAGAATGGAAATTGAACTCTATAAGATAGCATCAGTTCTCGCAAATTCAACCAGGAGAGTCCAAATGCAATAATCCCTTCACAAATGCGGATGTCGTAATTGCAAAGCTGGCCTTTACAGTCCATTATCGCAAATGCAATCAAGACTCTACAAAAGGGGATCTTCACAATTGCGAGCATACCATTGCAATTGATGTGTCCGCAACACCAGAAAACCTGAAGCCTTGCAAAACAACTCTGAAACTCTTTCGATCCCCTCGCGCCCCACATAAACCCTTCACACAAGTATATAAACCTTATGTGAACTCGCTCATAATCTGAAACCATCATAATAACACCCATAACCAAGAATCAAAACATATCATACAAGTGTTACACCCCAACCTTGGGAGGTGCGACCGGCATACGACGCCCGAAGGCCTGCATGAACCGACGTCCATGCTTACATCTTTTTAATCATGAAATCTTGGCCAACGAGGCCTCCAAGTACTAGTGAAAGAATTTAAAATTTAATTGTGAAAGGAATATTAACGTTTATACAACTTTAAAATTTTTACCAACATGGTCATAACCAACCATTACATACAACCAATAATATCTACAAGCCTCTAAGAGTGCTAAAACATAGAACGTGACTTGGTCGGGACAGAGCCTCAGGTACCCAAAATAACTGGAACACACTTCGGTACCTATTGACTTCTGAACAACTACTTCGAAGAATTGGAGTGCAACGACCAATAGCTAGGACAAACACCCTACTAGGGAGGGACGTCACCGGGTCTATCTGCACCTGTGGACATGAATACAGTGCCCAAAAGAAAAGGGCGTCATAACGAAAAATGTACTGAATATGTAAGACTGAGAAGATATGCAAATCAAAGACATAACATAAGAGATATGAATACATGATTTAAACCTAAATAACGAAGACAAGTCACCAAGGGTGCAAACTGTAGAACCCACGAAACCTAAAATTATGCAAGCTTTATAAAATGTTAAGCAACCCATGGAGACTATGCACTATATACAATATAATATTACTCAGCCACTCTTTGGGGAATATTATTTCATATCGTACCCGGCCTCGTAGAGGACTCGGTAAAGTTTATTTCTTCAATCACATCATACCCGGCCTCAGGAGGTCATGGTGGTGCCCGGCCTCAAGAGATCTCGGTCGTACCCCGCCACACAAGGGCTCGGTAGTGTTTCATAGCACACCACCCGGCCTCATAGAGAGCTCGGTTATGCCCGGCCACACAAAGGCTCGGTAGTATATCATATTGTATCTCATCATACCCAACTGATCAGTGGTTTCACAATAGGTGACCCGGCCGACTACAATGGCTTGGTATGGTAAATTATATACATATATATAAGTGCAACGCAAAGTCAATTTCTAGAGATACTAAGATCCAACTCACGATGAAGCATATTTTTTACCCCGGGACATTATCAAGAAATGCTTCAAACTTGATAGAATGTTACCAGTAAGAATATATGAGAATAGAAACAATGTTACTGCGACATGGAACAAACCAATCTTATAACACAGAATTCCTTTTTAGAGAGAGACACTCTTACACCAAATCATGCCAAGAAAGAAAGTTGTACTATATACCTTGTTAAAGAACTACTACACTTCTATGATGGTTAACTCTGCCTCCAACGAATCTCCAGAATCAATACAACAAGATAATAGATATTATAGTGACGATTCCAATCCCTTCACGCTAGATCCTACTAGATTCAAATTCGACCTTGCCTTAGACTATTTGAGAATTCTAAATGGGTGTTGAGAGAATTTTGGGAGAACTAATGTTGGTGATATCTTCTAGAATGAGAGGGAAAGAGCTACACTGCCTTTTATATTATGCCAAGTTAAGCAGTTTCCTCCACTGCTACATACAAAATGGGTCCCCCCGCCCCGGTTGCAACAGCCAATGGAATAGCTGGCTTTAGCCTAATGAAAAGTGTAATCCCCTTTTGGACCCTCTATCCTCATACATGTCACCGGTCGATTGGCCACATCAGAAGCCCCATTTATCAGTCTTTAACTTTATGCCTGGGGAAAAGTGTGGGGTGTAACATCATCCCCCCGTCAGAACATTCATCCTCGAATGTTGAATCGTAGTCACTCATTGCAAATTTCTTTAGTCATCTTTAGTTGCGCCCGCCATAGTAGTCTCATTGTTACCTCCCAATATGGAATAGATGGGGATACCAGTTTCTCATGTCTTCTTCAGCTTCCCAGGTCATTTATTCCATATTATTTTTCCTCCAAAGTACTTTAACTTAAGCTACCTCTTTGGTTTGCAGCTTACGCACTTGACAATCTAGGATAGCCATTGGAACTTCTTCGTAGGATAAGTCATCCGTGACTTGAATATCTTCAATAGGGGTACTATAAGATGGATCACTCAAGCACTTTTTTAGACAAGTGGAATACGGGATGCACTACTTCCAATTCCAGGGGCAGCTCAAGATAATAAGCTACTTGACCGACTTTTTGAATAATTTGATATGGCCCAATATACCGGGGACTGAGTTTGCCCTTCTTACAGAACCTCGTCACGCCTTTCATAAGCGACGCCCTTAGGAATACCCAGTCTTCCATGGCAAACTCCAAATCTCATCGTCAGTTATCCGAATAAGATTTTTGCCTACTTTGAGCAGCCACTAGTTGCCTCTAAATTGTTTTCACCTTTTCTACATCCTGTCGCACCAACTTGGGACCCAATAACTTTGTCTCACAAACTTCGAACTAGCCAATAGGAGATCTGCACTTTTATCTGTATAGGGCCTAATATGGTGCCATCCGTATTCTAGCATGGTAGCTATTGTTGTAAGCAAATTCGATGAGTGGTAGATGATCCTCCCAATTTCCTCTAAAGTCTAAAACACAGGCTCGTAGCATGTCCTCGAGTGTTTGAATGATATGTTCGGCCAGACCATCTATTTGTGGATGAAAAGTTATGTTGAGGTTGATTCTCGTACCCAATCCTTTTTGGAGTGACCTCCAAAAATTAGCCGTAAACTAGGCACCCCTGTCCGATATTATGGAAACCAGAACCCCATGGATTCGAACTATTTCTTTGATATAAAGCTTAACATAATCTTCTGCTGAGAAGGTAGTCTTAACTGGTAGGAAATGAGTTGACTTGGTGAGTCAATTCACGATGACCCTTACGGAATCAAACCTTTGGCTTCATCACGGTAATCTGGTAACAAAATCTATGTTGATCATCTCCCATTTCCAGGTTGGAATTTCTATATTCTGGAGCAGTCCTCCAGGTTTCTAGTGTTCAACCTTAACTTGTTGGCAATTTGAACACTGAGCGACGTATTCAGCAATGTTCCTCTTCATGTCATTCCACTAGTACAGTTGTCAAAGATTATGATACATCTTGGTTGACCCCAGGTGAACAGAATATCGGGATCAATAAATATTCACCATGATCTAATCTCGGAGTCCCCCGACATAGGGCACACATAATCGGTCCTAGTATCTAAGGACTCTGCCTTTGGATAACTCGAACACTTCTTTCTTTTGAAAGGGAATGCTTTCTATTATTTGTATCAGGGCTGGATCGTCAAATTGTTGTGCCTTTACTTTAGCTACTAGCAAGGATTCGGATGCATTTAGAATTGTGGCTCCTCTGTTTCTGATATCGATCAATTGTACACTTAAGTTAGTTAACCGGTACAAGTCTTTCGTCATCTCCAACTTAGGCTTTTCCACATGTCGTAGACTGCCCATGGATTTCTGACTTAGTGCATCAGCCATGACGTTTCGCTTCTGATGTTGTACAAATATCAACATCGTAATCCTTTAACAACTCAAGCCACCTCTGTTGCTTCGGATTTAATTCTTTTTGCTTGAATATGTACTGCAAGCTCTTGTGATCAATGAATATGTCAACATGAACTCCATAAAGATAGTGACTCCATATTTTCAAGGAAAATACACCAGTTGCTAGCTCCACGTTACGAGTGGGGTAATTCTGCCCGTGTTTCCTTAGTTGTCTCGAAGCATAGGCAACAAATCTCCCGTGTTTCATTAAACCACTACCCAATAACTCTTGGAAGCTCTTTTCACAAAAATCACTCCATTGGAATTTTGCTGCCTTATGCGTCAACTTCATTAACGGTGCACATATAGATGAGAAATTTTTCACAAACCTTCGATTGTAATCGGTTAAGCTCAAGAAGTTGCGTACCTCGGTAGGAATTGTGGTCCTTGGCCAATTATTAACTGCTTCGATCTTTTGACTGTCAACTTTGATATCCTCACCTGATACTATATGCCCAAGAAAAGCTACCGAGTTTAGCCAGAACTTGTACTTGGAAAACTTGGCGTACAACTTAAGATCCTGAAGCATGCGTAGCAAATGCTCTGCGTGCTCCGCTTCTGACCAAGAAGACACAAAGATATCATCTATGAACATAATCACAAAAATACCCAAAAATGGCTTGAACACTTGATTCATCATATCCATGAAGGCCGCAAGTGTGTTGGTTAGGCCAAAGGACAAAACGCATAATGGTAATATCTGGTCTGAAAGGCTATTTTCGGAACATCTTCTTCCTATATCCTTAGCTAATGATACCAGATTTGTGATCGATCTTTGAAAAATACTTAGGGACTTGCAATTGATCAAACAAATCATCAATTCTTGAGTGTGGATACTTTTTCTTAATGGTTACCTTATTTTATTGTCAGTAATTATTACACATCCTTAACGAACCATATTTCTTTCGAACAAATAGTACTGGGGCTCCCCACGGGGAAGTACTAGGTCAGATAAGTCCCTTATCAAGAAGGTCCTTCAACTGATCTTTTAGTTCCTTCAACTCGACAAGAGCAATCCTGTACGGAGGAATAGATATCAATTGCGTATTAGGTGGAATATCGGTGGAAATCTCGGTCTCCCTCTCGGGTGGAATATCGGGAGCTCATCAGGGAACACATCGGGGAATTCACTAACAACTAGAACCGATTGAAGGGCAGGAGCTTCGCCTCTGCAACCTGCACCCGCACCAAAGATACAAATATCTGTTCGTGATCATCTTTCGAGAATTATGGTAAGAAATAAACTTCCCTTTTGCCGCTGCAACATCACCCTTCCATTCGATAACTGGCTCTCCTAGAAAGTTAAAGTGAACAACTTTCTTCCAACAATCCACCATTGTGTAACAAGCGGCTAGCCAATCCATGCCCATAATAACATCAAATTCTATCATTTCTAACTCATTCTTTGAATTATTTTTTTTAGTTCAAAGAAAATTAAAAAAACATCCGTGAAGTATCAAATAGGGAAACAGGGCTCAAATACACAAAATACAACCGGCTATGTCGTTACATTCTCCCCCTCTGAAACAAATAATCGTCCTCAAATGGGTTTAGAATCATACTTGGGACATCAAAAAGATGAGGATATCTACTCTGCATATCATGATCTGTCTCCTAAGTCACCTCCTCAACCGGTTGACCTCTACACTAGACCTTCATTGATGCCATGTCTTGAGAACTCAAATTTCGAACCTGTTGATCCAAAATGGCCACCGGCTCCTCCTCCTAATAATACAGATTCTAATCCAACTGTACTTAACTGAAATAAAACACATGTGACTGATCTTCATAATAATTTTGAAGTGTGAAAACATGAAACACTAGGTGAACTCCTCACAAGCTACGTGGTAAAGCAAATGTATAGGCCAGCTCACCCACTCTCTCTAACACCTCAAAAGGATCAATATATTGAGGGCTCAACTTGCCCTTCTTTCAAAATCTCATCAGCCATTCATAGGCGAAACTCGTAGAAGAACCTTCTCACTCTCCATGAAAGCTACTTCCCAAACCTTCCTATCAGCATAACTCTTTTTCCTGGACTGCATTGTACGAAGCCACTCTTGATTTAATTTCACCTTCTCCAAAGCATCACGAACCAAGTTTGTGCCCATAATCTAGCCTCACCGGGCTCAAACCAACTAACTGAAGAACGACATTGCCTCCCATATAAGGCCTTATACAGAGCCATTTGGATACTCAACTGATAGCTATTGTTGTATGCAAATTCTGCTAATGGAAGAAACTGATCCTAGTGGCCTCTAAAATCTATAACACAGGCCCTCAACATATCTTCCAATATCTGAATGGTACGCTCGAACTACCCATCCGTCTAAGGGTAAAATGCAATGCTCAACTAAACATGCATGCAACTCGCGTTAAATCGCTCTTCAGAAATGCAAAGTAAATAGAATGTCTTGATCCGAGATGATAGACATAGGCACACTATGCAAGCAGACAATCTCCCTGATGTAGAACCTAGCCAACTGCTCCGAAATGTAGGAATATATGATTGTAATGAAATGCGCAGACTTGGTTAGTTTGTCTATAATGACCCAAACATCGTCAAATCTCCTCAATATCCATGGAAACCCTACTACAAAGTCCATAGTGATGTGCTTCCCACTTCAACTCCAGTATCTCAAGCTTTTAAAGCAAACTACGTAGTCACTGATGCTCATACTTGACCTACTGGAAATTTAAACACCACGCAGCATACTGTGCAATATCCTTCTTCATCCTATGCCACCAATAATGTTGCTTCAAATCACGATACATCTTCGTAGAACTTAGTGAATATAATACCACAAACTCCAAGCCTCCTCAAGATTCAACTCCCTCAATCCATCTACATTACGAACACAGATCCGACCGTGAAGCCTCAACACACAATCATCATTAGTAGTCACCTCCTTAGTACCACCTCATTGCATTGTGTCCTTAAGGACAAGCAAATGGGGATCATCATGTTGTCGAGCCTTAATGCGCTCCCACAAGGATGTTGGAGATACAACACAATCAAGCACTCTGCTAGGCTTCGAAATATCCAATCTGATGAGTCTGTTGGACAAAGCTTGAACATACATAGACAAAGGCCTCTCTACAAATGGGATAAATGCTAAACCCCCCATACTCTTTGCCTTTCTACACAAGGAATCTGCTAACACATTTCCCTTCCACAGATGACAGAGAATAGTGATGTCATAATCCTTCAACAGCTCCAACTATCTCCGCTACCTCAAATTCAAATCTTTCTATTTAAACAGATGTCGGAGACTCTGATGATCCTTATATACCTCACATGACACGCCATATAACTAATGCCTCCAAATCGTGAGCGTATGTACAATGGCTACTAACTCGAATCATGCACTAGATAGTTCTTCTCATGGGACTTTAACTGGCGTGATGCATAGGCAATCACCCTACCGTCCTACATCAACACACACCCAAGGCCGATGCGTGAAGCATCACAATAAACTATATACAAACCCAATCCTAAGGCAAGACCAAAACTAGAGTTGTAGTCAAAGTTGTCTTGAACTTCTCAAAGCTCTTCTCACACTCATCAAACCATCTGAATGGGGCGCCCTTCTACGTCAACTTAGTCAATAGGGCTACAATAGATGAAAATCCCTCTACAAGTGACGGTAGTAACCAGCCAAACCTAAGAAGCTCCTGATATTTGTAGCGGTATAAGGTCTGAACTTCGAAGTTCTTTGGGTCTACCTTGATCCCATCACAAGTGTCACGACCCAAACTCCCACCATAGTCATGATGGCCCCTAGCACTACTTGCTAGGCAAGTCGTCAAATAATAAGCAGAAAAAACTTAAATAGTAATATCAAATAGTCTCACCAGTGGAAATAATGATAATTAAGTGAAGTCAATTGTCACAATACAACTAAAACCATCCCACGACATAGTGTCACAATACAACTAAAACCATCCATCTACGAAGTGACGGTAGTAACCAGCCAAACCTAAGAAGCTCCTGATATTTGTAGCGGTAGAAGGTCTAGGCCAACTCTGAAGTTCTTTCGGTCTACCTTGATCCCATAACAAGTGTCACAACCCAAACTCCCACCAGAGTCATGACGGCCCCTACCACTACTTGCTAGGCAAGTGATAAAATAATAAGCAGAAAAAACTTAAATAGTAATATCAAATAGTCCCACCAGCAGAAATAGTGATAATTAAGTAAAGTCAATAGTCATAATACAATTAAAACCATCCCACGACATAGTGTCACTGAGTACATGAGCGATGGTTTTTCTATAGATATGGTACCGAAGATGCGGTACTTTGTCTGCAAAAGTGGAATTGCTAGGCAGAACATATTTATTTTGAGGGTTTGGTTATTTTATCACATTTTGAGATTGGGAGCTTGAATTTGGGCGATATTGGAGGAGATTTTCACACCTTTCTTGGGATAAGTATTTTTTACTCGAATTTAGTTATTATTCATGATTCCAACCTTGATTTTGGCTTTTGGTTGGTGTTTCAATGGGTGAAACTGGGTATTTTGGTAAAAACTTATCTAAAGTGTAAATTCAAGATTTGATGAAACTTGTATGGTTGGACTCGTATTGGAATTGGTATTTGGGATTTCTGAGTTTTGTAGGGTTCCGGGGTGTGGGCTCTGGGTTGACTTTTTGGATTAATTTTTTATAGTTGTTAAAGATCATAGCTTTATTGTTTGGGGTTGTTTCCTATGGCTTTTATTGATATTGTTAAATTTTTTTTGCTAGATTCGAGCCGTCCAAGGCTAGATTCTAGAGAATTGATCTGCCTTGCTTGAGGTAAGTGTCTTATCTGAACTTGGTTGAGGCACTAGTTGCCTGAGTTATTAATGTTGGCTACGCGCTATGGGTGGCGCACATGTGAGGGGGTTGAGCCCATTTGCGTGCACAAAAGTAATATTCATTTTCGTGTAGTGATTAGGCTATGATATGCCTTGAATTTGATATCTAAGCTTCATGCTATCATGCTTATTATGTTTGTACGCCTTTGTGAGCAAATTGAATCGTGTTAGAGATTATTTGTTGGTTGAAATCATGTTCAAACATGTTATTTGCAATTCTTTTAGCGTAGTCTCCTGACTAGAAATTTGGTAGCACACTTTGCACATGCCTACACCTTAGCATGTCACTTATATCAGTCCATGAGTATGTAAATTAATATCCATTTTTCATGTACATATATTCATTTATATGCTTTCTATGTGATATAGACTGGGTTGATAGCATATGAGTGGTCCGTGTGGATCTGAGTTATGTTGGAACGTGAGTTGTCCATGCGGTTATTATATATAAAAATTGAGTTGCCCGTGCAGCATGTAGATCTCCTAGGGTCACTCTCTAATGTTTCTCTCTTGATGGTGTACACACGGTATGAGGAAAACTGGCCGGTGTTTGATTTGGTTATTGCATTTCTTTTCCATATCTTCTCTATATGCTAGAAGGAAAGTATACATACCTTGTTATTTATATCTTCTCTATGAGCTGGATCGTTAACTGAAACAGAGCATGTTACATTTTCTTTGTGCACCGAGGTGGCTTTATCTTTGTTGTATACTTGTGGAGTTGATGAACTGAGCAGGTTATTAGCTAGTATCAAATAATTCTTGCCTATATTACCTCGCCGAGGTTAGTTATGATACTTGCTGAGTATATGGGGTCAGTTGTACTCATACTACACTCTGTACTTAATTGTACAGATCCAGGTGTTGGACCAAACCGTGAGTAGCTATGATTTGTTGTTGTGATTATTCTCGAGAGACGAGGTAGAGTTGGATCTCGTCCGCAGTCTTCGGCGTCTCCTTTCATTTTTATAATGTTGCTTTCATTCAAACAGTCTTTTCATTTTATATTTCACACTTGTACTTCCATGTTAGAGATCATGACTCTGTACTACCAGTTCTGGTAGATTTTTATGTATTGACGAAATTATTTGTGTCTGTTGGCTTTGAAGTTATATTATTTTTGTTAATTATGTTATTATGTTCTACTTTTGTTATTTTTGGCTTGCCTAGCAAGTGAGCTAAGTGTCATCATAACTGGTTGGTGGTATTTGGGTCGTGACAACAGGTATTTAACAAGACAAAACTGTAAAATCGAGCTCTAACATCAAGTAGGCACATCAAATACCAATTAGCATGAGGGATTGTACATCTCTATGGATGCATGTGAGTTAAACATGCCAAATCAACGAAGAATGGCACAAAGTACCCCTCAATTACACTCTAAGCATACTCCTGGTGCCAGGATCAAAGCCCATGGACCATGAAACGCTCACACACATACACACACTCAGCACTCCGGAGGGGCAGGTCCTTGCCCAAGTGCTGATCGGATCTAAGTCAACAATCAATATCGTCTAGACCAACATGGGGCATGGCGCACGTGTCACCTCAATATCAATACCACTCAGCCCAACATGGGGCTTGGCGCACGTGTCACCTCAATATCAATACCAACAAGTCTCTATAGCCTAAGATCAGTCATCAACCCGCTCAAGTCTCAAAATGCCAACATTTCACAGTAACAATAATCAAAACACCGCACTGAATAAACCAACATGGCCCGATTTGTCTCAAACTTGTATCACACACAGGGCACCAACAACATGTGAGATAACATGTAAAATTACATGGGGACGGAGATATAACACGCGGATTTAATATCATGACTGAGGAATATGATTACAGCTAAGCCAAATAGCTCAACATAGCAAAAACAGTCATATCATGTCTCAACAGAAAAGCAAATAGCCTAGACATGATTTCCAGCATAGCTCACGTAGTCATAGAAGTTGAGAAAACACGATATCAAAGAAGCATGATAGCACAATAATGCATATAATAGCCTAAGATCTACCCAGATCGTGGATAACGACGGTGCACGCATATATGCTCGTCACCTCACATATATGTCACCCACAAAATTTAACAAATATCACAGGCGACGGAAAAATAACCATCAAACCAAGCTTAAGCAAGATTCTTACCTCATCCGGGCTAGTCTTCAACCTCGAATGCTGTCAAAACCATAATCTAGCTCTCCAATCGCGTAAATCCAAGCCAAACATCATCCAAGAAAGTCAACAATGCCATAGGAAGCGATCCCCATCCATATAGCTTTGATATTTGAAAATTTTCTCAAAATTCAACCCGAGCCCACGTGGCCAAAATTCGAAACCAATATTAAAATCCGATAATCCATAACCTGTCGAGTTCCAATATGTAATTAGTTTCAAAAACTGGTCCAAATCAGTACTCAAATTCCCAAAATACACTTTCATCAAGTGTCGGCAAAAACCCCCAAATTTCCTTTCAAAAGTCAATGTTTTAGGTATAGAAATCTATGAGCAATCAAGATATAACGCCAAATCCAAATAAAAATTGCTTACCTCCAATGTGGTATTAGTGAAATTGTTCTTCAAAATCTCATCTTCACTAAGTCTAGGGCTCAAAATATGAAATAATGTGCAAAGTCCTGAAATAGCAACTTATATAGTATGCCCCTGTTGTACACTATGAGAACAGGACCTCAGGCCCGCGTTCGTGAAGAACAAAACAACTCAGCGCCTAAAAGCCTTCATCGTGAACGCAACATGCACCATGAAAATGCGAACGCCAACTGGCCTCTCAACTACGAGAACGTGACATGTACCATGAAAATGCGAAGGCCAACTGGCCTCTCAACTATGTGAATGTGAGAGGCCAAGCGCGAACATGAAAGGCTGTTGACTAGCCTTATCCAATACTACGCGGATGCGAAGTTACCCATGCAAACGCAGTAGCTATCATCCACAATACTGCACGAACGCGAGAACTTTATCACGAACGTGATGAACAAATTACCAGCAGCCTAGAACACTCTACGCAAATGCAATACACTGATCGCGAACGCGAAGCACATCAGAACAACACCAAAACTCAGCAATACAACACAACCAAAATGTTCTGAAACCACATCGGATCACACTCGAGCCCCTTGGGACCCCATCCAATCATACCAAAAAGTCCAAATACATTATCTAAACTTATCCAGAGGCTCGAAACACTATAATTAACATTGAAACCAAGAATTATCGATCAAGATCAATCTCTCAAGTTCTTGTACTTCCAAATTCGAACCAAGCATCCGACTCAAGTCTAATCAATCTGGAATGAACCAAAACTTTGCACATAAATCCCAAATAACAAAACAGACCTATTCCAATTCCCAGAACAACAATCCGACCCTGATAGAAACTCACATTCAAACTGGTGAACTCTCAAATTTCAATTGCCAACTTTCACAAATAGAGCCAAAACCTTCTAGGAACATCCAAATTCAAATTCGAACATATGCCCAAGTCCAACCTATTGAAACCATCAAATCGATTCCGAGGTTATTTACTCAAAAGTCAAACATTGGTTAACTCTTCCAACTTAAAGCTTCATAATTGAAAATTACTCTTCCAAATCAACTTCGAACCTCTCAAAAGTCAAAATCAACTATATACGTAAGTCATAATGCATAATATGAAACTACTCAAGGTCTCAAACCGCCAAACGAAAATCTAAATCTCAAAACGACCGGTCGGATTGTTACAACTAGATACCAGATGACCCAAGAATGCTACTGAGTGCAACCGAAACTCCTACTTGGAGAACTTAGCATATAGTTTCTTCTCCCACAAAGTCTGAAGAACATTCCTTAAATGATGCTCGTGCTCCTCCCTACTACAGAAATACACCAATATATCATCAATGAACACAATGACAAAAGAATCCAAATAAGGCTAGAATAAACTGTTCATCAAATGCATATAGGTTGATGTGGCATTAATCAAACCAAAAGACATCACCAAAAACTCATAATGCCCATAACGAGTCCTAAAAGTCATCTTAGGGATGTTTGAAGCCCTGATCTTCAACTGGTGATATCCCGATCTCAAGTAAATATTTGAGAACACCCTAGCTCCCGAAGCTAATCAAATAAATCATCAATGTGTGGCAGTAGATACTTATTCATGATGGTAACCTTATTCAACTACCGGTAGGCAATACACATTCTCATAGACCCATCATTTTTCTTAACAAACAACACGGATGCACCCCAAGGTGATACACTAGGCCTGATGAACCCCTTATCCAGCAACTCTTGTAATTGCTCGTTCAATTCCTTCAACCCAGCAGATGCCATGAGATATGATGGAATAGAAATAGGCTGAGTGCTTGGTGCCAAGTCAATGCCGAAACTAATATCCATATCGGTTATATGCCCAGTAGGTTTGCAGGAAACATATTTGGAAACTCCCTAACTAATGGAACTGACTCAAAAGTAGGAGTATCAACACTAACATCTCTAACAAAAGCTAGATATTCCAAACATCCTTTCTCAATCATCTGTTGATCCTTCAAGAATGAGATAACTTTTGTAGGAGTGCAACCAAAAGAACCTTCCACTCCAATATCGGATAGTTCTTGGACTTCGCCGGTGCAATGTGTGCCGGAGAAGGGTGGTATGACCGTGGTTACCAATGCGCAAAATGATTTGATTCCTACCAGGACTATCACCGGATGGATGGTGTGGATGGACTACCGCAAGCTGAATAAAGTGACCGCAAGGATCACTTTCCATTTCCTTTTCTTGACCAGATGCTAGATACACTTGCTGGGCGTGCCTTCTACTGTTTCTTGGATGGGTATTCTGGGTACAGCCAAATTTTGATTGCTCTGGAAGATCAGGAGAAAACCACTTTCACGTGTCTGTATGGTACCTTTGCCTTTTTTAGGATGCCATTTGGGTTGTGTAATGCACCGGCTACATTCCAGCGGTGTTTGATGGCCACATTTACCGACATGGTGGAGGACATTTTGGAGGTGTTCATGGACGACTTCGGTGTTGTGGGTGACTCATTTGATGAATGTTTGAAAAATCATGACAAGGTGTTGGCCCGGTGTGAAGAAACCAATCTTGTCCTCAACTAGGAAAATGCCACTTCATGGTCGAGGAGGGCATTGTCCTCGGCCATAAGATTTCAAAGAACGGATTAGAGGTGGACAAGGCCAAAATTGAAGTTATTTCAAAGCTTCCTCCCCCTACTTCAGTCAATGGGGTTAGAAGTTTTCTTGGGCATGCGGGGTTCTACCGGAGATTTATCAAGGACTTTTCGAAGGTAGTGAATCCATGGTGAAAACTTTTTGAAAAGGATGCGAAATTTGTGTTCAGTGAGGAATGCATGATAGCTTTTGAACTCCTCAAGTACAAGTTGACCACCACTCCTATTATTACCGCACCCAATTGGAGCTTGCCTTTTGAGCTCATGTGTGATGCGAGTGATGTTGCGGTTGGAGCAGTCTTAGGTCAAAGAGTGAATAAAATATTTCACCCGGTGTATTATGCAAGCAAAATAATGAATGATGCTTAAGTGAATTACACGGTGACGGAAAAAGAGTTGTTGGCTATTGTGTTCGCAATGGAAAAGTTTAGGCCTTATCTCATGGGTGCCAAGGTGATAGTTCATACCGGCCATGCCGCACTCCGCTACTTGATGACGAAGAAGGATTCCAAAGCTCGGTTGATGAGATGGGTCTTATTGCTTCAAGAGTTTGATTTGGAGATTGTGGACCGGAAAGGGTGTGAAAACCAAGTGGCGGGCCACTTGTCCCGCTTGGAGGAGGAGGGGAGGCCCCGTGATGGCCTTGAAATAAATGATTCTTTCCCTGATGAGCAACTTCTCTCCGTATCAGTGAATAGCATACCATGGTTCGCGGATGTTGCCACCTTCCTTGTGACTGGTATTGTACCATATGAGCTCTTTTCTAACCAAAGGAAGAAGCTTAAACGGGATAGTTTGGATTGCTATTGGAATGAGCCTTACTTGTTAAATATCTGCACTGACGATGTGATCCGAAGATGTTTCCCGGATGAGGAGCAATTGAGTATTTTAGAGGCTTGTCATTCCTCTCCCTACGGTGGCCATCATGGTGAGGCGAGGACAGCTTCAAAGGTTCTTAGTTGTGGTTTTTACTGGCCAACATTGTACAAGGATGCAAGTGAACTTGTGAAGAGATGCGACAAATGTCAAATAGCGGGTGGAATTTCAAAGATGGGTGAGATGCCTCTCACCACTATTCTCGAAGTTGATATCTTTGATGTGTGGGGCATTGATTTCATGGGCCCATTTGTTAGTTCATGTGGCAACACATATATTCTAGTGGCAGTTGACTATGTTTCAAAGTGGGTTGAGGCCGTGGTTTTACCCAATAATGAGGCCTGGAGTGTTATTGCGTTTCTCAAGAAGAGTATTTTTACTAGGTTTGGCACTCCTCGAGCAATCATAAGTGATGGGGGGTCTCATTTTTGCAATAGAGCTTTTGACACTTTGCTTGCAAAGTACGGTGTCAATCACAAAGTTTCTACCCCTTATCATCCTTAGGAAAGTGGCCAAGTTGAAGTCTCAAACAGGGAAATCAAGAGTATATTGTCAAAGACGGTCAATGCAAATAGGACCGATTGGTCAAAGAAATTTGATGATGCTGCCTACAAGACTCCGATTGGTATGTCTCCGTACCGGTTGGTGTTCAGGAAAGCTTGCCATCTACCGGTTGAGTTGGAACACAAGGCCATGTGGGCTTTGAGGAAGCTAAATCTTTAATGGGAAGTGGAAGCAAATCTTCGTGTGGAGCAGCTTAATGAACTTGATGAATTCTGATTTCATGCCTACTCCAGTTCGTACTTGTATAAGGACAAGATGAAGTACCTTCATGACAAGTATGCTCGTGGTAAGGAGTTCAAATTGGGTGATTCGGTTCTCTTGTTCAATTATCGGTTACGTCTGTTTCCGGGAAAGCTTAAGTCAAAATGGAGTGGACCTTTTAAAGTGGTGCTTGTGACTCCGTTTGGTGCACTTGACTTGAAAAACAAAAATGGAGAGATCTTCAGAGTTAATGGTCACAGAGTCAAGCACTATCTTGGCAAGATTGATGACAGCCCGTGGTGGCAATGATCCATATAAAGTGATTTGATGGTAACCTGCATCGTGCCGCAACGTTAAATGAGGCGCTTCTTGGGAGGCAACCCATGTGTTTTTTTATTTCTTTCTTTTTTATTTCATTCTTAGTGTAGGATCTATTTTTGGACTAATTGGTTGTGAGATGTGTGTAGGGATATTTTGATGCAGTGCAGGACCAAATTGGAAAAATGTTGCACTCTCTGAAGTTTAGATCGTTGCCGCGATGCATTTTTCGCGGCCGCGATCGGCTCACCACGGAGGCGGTAACTGACCGCGATCAGCGGTGCTAAATGTGCAAAAGTGATAGTTCTCCAAAGTTTCAAACGCGGCCGCAATGCATTTTTCGCGGTCCGCGGTGCCTTACTGTGGCCGCAGTGCATTCGCGGTCCACGGTGAAGTCCATACCAGTGCCCTTCTGAGTTTCATAACCGCGGTCCGCGGTGGGTAGTAGTGTGGGTCCCAGGTCTTTTTCTATAAATAGAACCACAGGCCTCATTTTACACTTTTCGCTCATTTTCACTCTAAAGAGGCATAAGACATTGTTCATCAAAACCCTAGGTTGCACGAATTCAAGTACTGATTTTCAATCATCTGCATTGCACATCTGGTAACTTCAATCACTCATGAATCTTTAATTTTGTTCTTATTTTCTTCTAAATTGATAGGTTTAGTTCATTCTTTTTTCTTCTTCATCTGTTTTCTCTTAAATTAGTCGTAGAAGCCCGTAATGTTAATTAGATTAGGGCTAATTTAGTTCCAAAATGTTATTAACTACCTAGGGGAGTTGTTTTTGTTTTTACTTGTGCTAAAATGCATAAAACCTAGAAACCCTAGGTCAAATGTTGCTTCGTCTTGCCTACCGCGACCGCGGTTGATTTTTCACTGTCCGCGGTGCCTATCTGCGACCGCTTTGTGTTTTTCCGCGGTCCGTGATGGTAAACTTCAGAGAGGTACATTTGAAGGACCGCGACTGCGGTTGATTTTATGCGGTCCGCGGTGCCTTACTGCGGCCGCGGTGCATTCTCTGCTGTCCGCGGTGAACCTGAATCAGAGAGTGGGTAGTATGAACCCCACCTCTCCGCGATCCGCAGTTGACTTTTCGCGGTCCGCGATGCAGCCTTCGCTGCCCCAATGCATTTTTTGCGGACCGCGGTCTGTAGTTCTGCTTTACAAACTACTTTTCTGCACCGCTTCTTCCAATCTTTGCACTAACCAACATTAACTGAATTCTCCTTGCGGAAAATGGTTAAATCAAGAGGATGTGGTGACAAACAGAAAGGAAGAGGGGATTCCTCCCGGGGTAGGGGACGAGGAATGATAAAATTGACCCCACAGGTTCGGAAAGCAATTGGGGACACCAGAAAACTAATCAAAGCTGCAGATAGAGATGATTCCCATTCTGAGGGAAGTGAGCATGTTCCCTCCCAGGAGGCATCAGAGTCTGACTCAACGCCGGAATATGTACCAGCCTTCCCGGAGAGACACATGTTGAGAGATATACCTACCCCTCCAGACTCCCCTACTGCTCGTGCATCAGTTCAAGTTTCTTCTGAGTCGCCTGAGGGCTCAGCAGAGAGCAGTGATAGTGCATCCTCTACTTCATCTACAGCTTCATCAGCTAGAGAGGATCCCGTCGATGAGGTACCCGATAAAGAAGGAGAGGGTGTGCCCCAACCCGGGGGTGTGGAAAGAACTAGAAACCCCGAGGTGTGGAAAAAGTGGTTTGTCAGTGAGCTGGCATACCACAAGTTTCGGGAATGGTGGCCTCTGAGGAAGCTTATTATTGAGCGCTGGTTCATGAGAGGGATCTCTTGACATACAACCCCAACGTGAAACAGCAATTCAATGAACGTGTGGGATGGGATTACTTTACCAGCAAGGTGTCAAAGGCAAACAAGCACTTAGTCAAAGAGTTTTACGCCAATGATTCCCACATCAAGAAGGATACCAAAGTGACTAAAGTGAAGAATTTGAAAGTGAAGTTCGATGGGAAAACAATCAATGAGTACCTAGGCTTTCCTGAGGAAGATGAATCATTATACTTGGAGAAATTGGCACTTTATGAGGTAGCCCGTCCATGGTTAGCATCATATTTGGCTCTTCCGGTCACCACCCCAGCATGGTTAACATCAGGAGTTCAAATTTTGAGGAAAACTCTAAATTTTGAGGCGAAGGGGTGGGAGACTTTTGTATGCAGCAGGCTGGACCCCACTACCCATGAAAACTCCATGCCGGTCTCTCGGACGATATTGGTGGCTTCTATTATGGTGGGGTACCCGATCAATATCGGGAATGTCATGTCTAGGGTGATCACTAGGGTGGTCAATGAGGGTGACAGATCATACCCTTCCCGAACTTCCTTACAATGTATTTAGAGGACCAGGAGGCGGAGAAAAGGATTGACGTGAAGGTGAAACCCAAGATGCCCTTTTCCTGGTACAGCCTCAAGGCGGATGAAAACCCCAAAGCCAAAGATCCTAAAGGCAAAGCCACTACTTCTACTGGCCAGTCTGAAGAGCTAGTAGTAGTAGTCCCTTCTTCTCAGTCTCCCACAGCCATACCAGATATTGCCTCCGGACCATCTACTTCAACTCCAGATATTCCATCATCCTCAGCCTACCCATTGACTGCCCACCGTTTAAACCAAACACTCTGTAGTATCAACAACTGGATGCAGACAACAACTTCTAAGTTGTCTGTACTTTCTAGTTCAGTGGAAGCCCAGTCCGTACCCCCACAGCCACAGGTTCCAACTTTAGTGGAAGGAGCTTCTGGACAACTAGAAGAAGCTCCTGGAGAACCAAATGTTGATTATGGATGTTATAGATGCTCATGGAAAGTCACTGAAGGAGCTGACCAAGAAGACAAAGAAGCTAAAACATACTCGGGCGTCAAAGGAGTCTGTGAAGGAGTTGAGGGGAGAAGTGGAGAAGATGAAGGCTGCTGATCATCTACCATTGGAGCTATTGTTGCATGACCAGCCTCCAGCAGCTCAGACTGAGCCGGAGCAAGAGCAGGAGTTGGAGAGGGCACCAAAGAGGAGGAGACCGATCCCCTAGGCAGATGATGCAGTGATTGAGTTGGAGGACCCGCAGGGAGGTTCCTCTAGCCAGCCTCAGGTCCCAGAGCAGGCACAGGTTACAGGGATCCAGTCACAGGTTCCCGATCAGGCTCATGACCTAGGGACCCAGGCTCATGACCCCATGCAGATGGAAGACCTATAGGGAGTTTTCTTTACTCTCTATCTTCTTTTTGAGCTTATTTTTGGCTAGTTAGCATTGAGGACAATGCTAGCTTTCATATGAGGGGGTAGCCCTATTTTGATGATGTTGGAGTGTAATTATGATACTATTTTCTTTTTTGTTATGCTTTTTCACTTTTGGTATGTATATAATTTTACCAGTTTATTTCACTTTTCGTATTTTGCAATGTTGGTTTGTATATAAAGTTGCTTTCTTATGTATATATTCATTCCCTCTTATGTATATTCGTTTAAATCCCATATTGTACATATTTAGTTTACCTTCCGCATTTTCTTTCATAGCTTCTTACTTTATTTTAGTAGCTTCTTTTTCAGTCTGTAGCTTCTTATTTTGAGTTTTGCGTTCAATAAGCCTTTGGTTTTCTTAATGCCACAGTTCTTTCCAAAGGTGGAGTTTGTGTGAACCGGGTGGATCTTCCCGATGATGGATGGCATGACAACCTTCTTAAGGGTTTGAGTCTATTTTCTTTTCGTTTTTATGTAAATAGTAGCTAGTGAGTAATAGTGCCTCAAGCAAAGCTTCACTTGGGCCTAACACATTTGTCTTTGACCTTATGGTTAAAAACAAATTGGTGTATATAGGACGGTGACAATTGTGACCTTGAGACTCTTGTGTTGGCTAATAATCATCAAGTGATTTTTCGGGACCATTTGCGTTGCTCAAATCTTAGCTAAGGTTGTTGTAGGCCCCTGACTCTGTCTTTTTAGCAATCCTATGGCTTGTGTTGTGGGAAATTGATTTGCAAGTCCAAGTCACGTGCCATTGAGTCTAGAACTTGCCCTGAATGTTTGTCTAGGCGAGTTCCTAACTGTAGTTTGACTTGAGAAGTGATTATAGGCTCTCCTTGATCCGAATAGTATCTTGAAAACATTCATAGCCTACCAATGATAATATCCCCAGTAAACCCCTTTGAGCCAAGCCCTTTTTCTTTCAAAGACCATGATACAAGCCTTTACCTATTCTAAAAAGACCCTCTCTTGGCACCCGATCTTTCCTTAGCACAAGGCAAAAGCATAAGTTTGGGGGGAGAGACGAGGAATGCAAAAAGTGGTAAAAGGTACAAAATGAAGAAAAGGAAAGGCAAAAAGAAAAAAGAAAGAAAATCAAAAAGTCAAAAAGAATGAACAATGTAGAAGAAATAAAGGGATTCAATAAAAGTAAAAAGATGAAAGGCGTGGAAAGATTAGAAAGAAGAAAAAGGTTTGAAATGAACAAGAAAGGGTGACGGTGTGTCTCTCTAACCCCTAAGAAAGAAGTAAATGACTCAAAGAGTCAAGAGAATATGTGCCAAAATGAAGCAAATGAAGTGCTTAAGGGAAGATGAAACCTTCTTAGACCAAATATATCCTACCCTGAACCAAAAGCCTTCATTGTATTCCCACAAAAGCCCTATATGATCTTGAGTTGAGTGAAGCTTACATTAGTGGTGACTCACATAAGGGGCAAGCTTATGGTACTTAGAGTCAGACTTGTGACCTTTCTTTGAGAGAGATGAGTATGTTTTCCACAATCCTCGTTTTGAGTGATTCAATCTAAAAGTGAGGATTTGCTTAAGGAAGAGTGAGTAGTATAAGTTTGGATTCCACAATGACCAAAGTAGTAGAAAGAGTTTCCTTGATGAGTTGAGTCAACTCTTGATGTTTTTGTGTCGCACTAAAACCACGGTGCTTAAAAAGGTTGAATGTTGTTAATGATTCATTTGAATTGAGGGCATTTGTTAGTCCCTATTGATGCTAGATGAGGTCACTTTAGGTCAGCTGAATTTTCTTGGTTTTATTCTTAAGGAGGTGGGACTTACTTTGTTTGCCTGAGGACAAGCAAAAGCTTAAGTTTGGGGGAGTTGATAACTAGGGATTCTAGTCTATTTTATATTCCTTTTTGCTTGAGTTTTGGATTAAAAGTGTATACAAGTAATCCTGAAAGCTTACATGTTGTGCTTGTTTGCAGTGTTTGGTCAAAAAGTGACAAGGAAGTCAAAACCAGCTCAAAAAGGAGTGAAACCTGCACAAGTACCAAGAACCAATCAAAGCACCGCTACAGCAGTAAATCCACCGCGGCTGTAATAGACCCACCGCGACCACGCTTTTTTTATCGCGGTCCGCGGAGGCAAAGACCAGAGAAGATGCAATCCTGGAATTTCAAGCAACGTGGCCCGTCGTTGATTCTTTGCGGCCGCGGTAGCCTCATCGCGGTCGCGGTCCATTTTTTGCGGTCCGCGGAGAATAGATTCAGAGAGCATGAAGTTTGGAAGTTTCAAGACACCGCTGACCGTGATTGATTTTATGCGGCAGCGGTGAAGCCATCGCGGCCGCGGTCTATTTATTGCGGTCCGCGGTGGCCAGATTCATAGAACAAGATTTGAAGCCAAAAAGCCTACCGCGGCTGCAATCCATTTTCCGCGGTCCGCGGTACCTCCTTCAAGGGCATTTTTGTCCAGCGAAATAGCTAGTATGAACTAAATGAAGTGGCCGGAAATTTCTTTTTGTTCATGATAATTGTGGCCCTCTCTGTAGCTGTTGTACGAGGATTCAGTTCAAGAATCAAGTATGGGATTTTACTCGTCGACACTAATATTAATCCCATTTAGTTTTGAACTTTGGTCAAAGCGGTCCTTAGTAAACAAACGTTCCAAAACAATACTGAAAGTGAATTGCAGCAATTACCTAGCTTATGTCAGTATGTGCCAAATCGGATTTGCTGCCGTCTTGGTTTGGATTAATTTTGAAATAAAATCAAAAACCCATTTCGGGTTTTCATGTTCACAGATCTGAATATTTAATAGATGTTCAGTGATTTATTGTTTAAATCTTCTAAAAATCATTTATTTGTGTTAGATTCGGAGTTTAACACTTATTTCATCAAGATTTAAGAGAAGAAAACTTGAAAAGTCCATTTCTAAATAGTGAAAAGAGTTGAAGAACTCTTCAAGTTCTTCAAAATCTGGAAAAGTCCTTGTTATTCGTTTAGCTCATCTGAAATGGAGTCTCTAGGGTTTTAACTTGGTGTGATTAATTAATGACATGGCAGCTGACATGGATAAAATTGATGTGGTCAGCTTCCACAGTGTCAAAACGTTAGGGTTAGGGGTAATTTTTTCAAACTTCATTAACAGCAGGGACAATAATGGCCGAAAAGTCTAACGGGTGGAACAAGTAACCAATAAACAATAGTAGAGGGGCAATTTTGACCTTTGCCCCTTCTTTTTTAGATTTTTAGGTCATCTTATTTGTAATTGAGCACGTGAACGCTGTTTTTTAGCTATTTTGAGTAATTGTGTAGCTAGTTTAACATTGAATCTTCAAATCTTAGCTTGTAATTATATTTTATGGGTTATTCTTCATCTCAATATCTGATTTCTTCCAATATTATGAGTAGTTAGACCCATTAGCTTAGATTGTGGCTCAACCCTAGTGTGGGTATTTGATGGGTCTCTTGTTTTAGGGCTTAGATGTTTATGGATGGTTGATATTTGGCTTGATTTGTATTTTCCATATTGAATTAGTGGTTGCAAACACTAATTTGTGCCTTTTTGACTTGGGCTCTTCTTGAGAAAGAGAGCTTGAGTTTAGGAAAATCAGGCCAACAAGGAATTGAGGCGTATTCAAGAGATTGATAGCCCCAATTAAAGGGCTAAACCTAGAGATAGTAATACCCGACTTGAGCCTATATTGCTTGCACAATTTTGACACCCAATTGGTCTTGAGAAAGCCAATTAGGGCAAAGTCACTAAAGCTACCGAGAGGCATAGAGTGAGTAGTTTCGTGCATTGGCTATATCACAATCCCAAACATAAAAACTTTGCCTTAGGCTTTAGAACCCGTCAAGTATTCACCTAGGGGAAAGTCACTTCCCTAGTGCCTTTCCATAAATTAAGAAAACCTCACAAAAAGATATCATACTTAGCTTAATTTCAGTATCATTAGTGATAATCCAGATTAGTGAACCATCAACACATGTTTAAAAGTGTAAACAATTACTTTGCACGTTACTAGTGTAGATAGGAACCCAATTCCCAAACATTCTAGCTCCCTGTGGATACGATCCCGACCTTCTCGGGTAAAAGCTGCATCGACTGCTCTTGCTACTCTGTAGTGGTGTAGGGTTAGACCCGATCACCCACCCCACCCCACCCACCCACCCAAATTTTCCTCAAAAATTCATATTTGGGTGTTAATAATCCATGTAGATTCTTGAAATAATGATAGAAATATGTAGAAATCACTTACCCTAAAGTCTTGTGTGAAGATCCATTTCAAAAATCGCCCCTCTCCAAGTTTAGGGTTCAAAATATAAGATAATGGGTCAAGGTCCCGAAATTCCTTTCTAATAATCAGTTGTAGAAGTCACAAATGCGACCAGGGGTTCGCAATTACGAGCCTCGCAAAACCAAGAAATGGCTCGTAAATACAAACAAGCTCCCTCAGCATCAGTTCTCGCAAATGCGACCGGGAGAATTGCAAATGCAATCAAGTGTCGCAAATGCGATAATCCATTTGCAAATGCAGATGTTGTAATTGCGCACCAGCCTCACACTTGTTAAGCTGGCCTTCACAGTCCATTATCGCAAATGCGATCAAGACTCTACAAATACGGACCTTTGCAATTGCGAGCAGACCATCACAATTGCAATGTCTGCAGCACTAGAAAACCTGAGCTTGCAAAACCACTCCAAAACTCATCCGAAATTCTCCCGAGCACCTCGGGCCCTACACTAAACATCCACACAAGTATATAAACCTCATACGAACTCGCTTGTAAGCTCAAAACATCAAAATAACATCCTTAACCAAGAATCAAACAACAAAATACATCATACAAGCCTCCAAGTTCAAGAACTTCAAATTTCACAACCAAGCGTCTAATTTATACCAAGTCAACTCGGAATGAAACCAAATTTTGCACAAGACCCAAATGACAAAACAATCCTATTTCAAGTTCCGGAACAACAATCTGAACGCAATAGCCTCAAAGTCAACTAACGGTCAAACTTATGAATTTGCCAACTTTCTACAAATAGAGCTAAATCATTCTAGGAACCTCCAAATACAAATCTAGACATACGCCAAGGAATGAAATCACCATATGAACATATTAGAACAATCCAAACATGAATTCGAGGGCGTTTATACAAAAGTCAAGCCTTGGTCAATTCTTACAACCTAAGTTTCCAACAGCGGAACTAAGTGTTCCAATTCACTCCAAAACCTTCCTGAAATCAGACCAAACATCCCCGCAAGTCACAAAATAATACACAAACATACGAGGAGCATCAAATAGGGGAATGGAGCTCAAATTCACAAAATAACCGGCTGGATCGCTATAGTAATATTTAGTCTCTCCTTTCTGACACGAAAAAATACTCGGATAAAAATACCCTTTACTAAAGCATGAAAAAATTCCAGGAACGATTATTGGAGTTTGAACATTTATTAGTTGAAACTCCATGAATTGTTCTTGGAGTTTGAAATGTGGAGATCAAAATCCAGGATTAATTCATGGAATTTCAACATTTATTAGTTCGAAGTCCAGGAATAATTCATGGAGTTCAAACATTCACAAGATAATAATACATTTTGTTTATAGCAAGGCTTGTTCGAACTCCACAACACACATGGGAGTGCAAAAGAGGTACCATGAAAATTATTTCACGTATCGATTTCGCTGATTTTGCTTATTTAATAGTTAGACAATTATTATTATTTTATTCATGATACCTATTTCAAAACTTTATTACGACATACCATGATTTGAAATAACCCTTTAACACTATTTCACCCATGATAACTATTTCAAACTCCATGAAAATTTAAGTTCAAACTCCATATCGTAGAATTTCTTTTAAGAAATTCTGAAATACACTCAATAGTCGTATATCTTAGTTTTGGTATTTCCCATGAAGTGAAAGCAAACGAACGCAAACAATTGCAAAAATGGTAACGTACATTCAGCAGCAAAGACTACTAAGGATCAGAATAGGATTCACTAATCCCCATAAAAATAAAGGAAAAACAAAGGAATGAAGTGAGAAATTAGAATGCAAGAAATAAAGAAAGTAGGTTAAGAAGAAGAAGACGTACATACGTCGAAAAATAGATAGGCACATTGTGGGGTTGTGGAAGAAGAAGAGTTGCAGAAAAGTTGGAGAAGAAGCTTAGTAGAAGGGTTAAAAAAAGTTAAATAAAAGGAGCATACTTTTGCACAACATTTTAAAAATGAGATAAAAGGTAAATACCAGCTTTAGTGGAGTACACCCCCTGCAAATTCTTATAATAAATGTAGCAAAAATTTCAGAACAAAAGTCATTTTATTTGCATAACATAAAAACGTGTGGAAAAGCAGAAAAGGAAATCAGGGAACACAACTAACTCGATCAAATTGCTCAAATATTTAAAAGGGGATGTGGATAGACAATTATCAGCTGAAGATAGGTATCTTGGAGCTTTTCTTGTACAAATAACTGCAGCGTTTTGGCACTCCCTTGTCAATTCGGCAGCGTGCAAGGCATTCTGGATAGCAGCTATTGTGGCCTCACAAATTCAATGAGGTTACGGGATGATTAGACATGAAAACCAAGAGATATTCCTGTAATGTTTCTTAGATTAGGAACTAAAATGAGAGCATCATAATACAAAACACAAATATTGTCTAGTGCAAATCTTTATGTTTTATTTAAGAGTTAGATTGCAGATACTATAAAAACGAGGAAGCTAATATATAGGTGTATGTCCACTTTGGTAAGTTCATATTAAGTAGGGACAAACAAATCGTAGAGTTTCTTTTTTCTCTTGGCTGTGGTACATCTCAACATACCTTATAAGATTAACTTGCACTATAACATCTTATATAGATGACAAATCAATGCAAAAAGTATCTGTGGTGTCAGCAAAGCTTTGCTTGTGATCCCACATATTCAGAAGTTCAGCCAGAGATAATGCCACGCAGATTCTTTAAGCCCCAAAAAAAGGAAGAAAGAAGAAATAAGAAGTGTCCATCTTAAATTTGACAAGACAAATATTTATAGTACATGCATTCAAGTAGTATTTCATTTAAATTTATTAGCTAAAATACGCAATGCAGATACTGTCTCCCAAACACAGCAGCTCCTGTTTGCAAATAACAGAGCATTTATAACCTACCCTAAGAATACAAGTTCTTACCTCATGTTCTGATTCTGACATAAACATAAAAAATAAAACCCAAGGTGCAACCCAGCACTAACGATTACCACATACAGTGACAGCATAACAGAGAAAATGCCAAAGTTATACAGAAGAAAAGTTGCAGGAAAGTATACTGCGGGAGATGTAGGATAATTGCATACCAAAACATGTCTGATCAATGGATTCACTTATTCTTTAATCTGCTGATCCCTTTGAGTCCAATAGCGGAAGAACACGAACTGAATCAGTATCTAAATATGAAATTAAGGAAATTCAATCATAGTAATATATGTTGGAGAAGAAATGATCAACAGGATATGTTGGACAAGAAATTCAATCAAAGGAAATTCAAACTATCCTTTGCACTTTTTAGTAATATATGTTGGACAAGAAATGATCAACATGATAAAATTATATTATAGAAATGAATTGTATATTGAAAGGATACAAATGTGTCAAGAAGTACACATCCTGCTGCATCCACCAGCCATGGTAGGTTTGGTCCAATTTTTGACCAATCTAAGCTGCTAGCAAGTATGCTACAAAAGGGCAGGAAGACTTAGAGAAAAATATGGTGAAAGAAAAAGTTAAGAGAAAGATATGATTCAGTGTGAGTGTGCGACTGAATAATACAAGTTTCAGTCGACTAATATATCCAAAGTGAGAAAGTCAGATGATGTCGGGATCTCCTCACCTTGCTACATATGTAGTATTCCCTAGCAGAGCAAATATGAACATTAGTGGATTAAGACCCTGCAAAGATTCACAGAAAATATTTTCGTAGTGAATATCATATTATTAGAAGAGACAATATCACAATTAGTATTCCTTTTGGTAGTAAATTGGATAATTAAAACAAACCAGGCAAATATAAGGTTACCTCAACATTTCCCCTTCTAATCTGTAAAAGCAAATGGAGGGGGAGAAGGAACAAGAAAAATCAAGTTAGTATTGGACACTAAATTTACAATCCTGGCATCACTCTTATTTATTTCAAATAAGGTCATACATGTATAAGAAAATTTATGAAGGAATTATTTTTCTTGATGACGGCAGCATCAGGGCCAGCTTGTGCGCACCTAACTATTCCATCGAGTACCTGGTAACTCCACCAGCGCAGCACCAGATTACTCTGCTCAAGACTTAAGCAAATGGAAAGAAATCACCTAATGTGTTTTCTCTATGCTAGGATTTGAACTCCAAGGTTTGCACCCATCTCATTGACCACTAGGCCAAATCCTTTGGTGCATTTATGAAGAAATTTAAAGGTTTACCAATTCCATTTCAATTGCATAGGATTGCATAATATTGTTTTAGTTGCATTATGTGATCTGATTGAGTCTAAATGCATTAATAGACAGTTCAGATGTTGTAGTCCTTATCGTCAAGGCATTGGAACAGAATGACCACACTAAAATTATTAAAGATTTTTAGATCACATACATTTAGGCAAATCTGGGGAAGGCGTCCACCCATGTAAATAGCTGCCATTCCCCAGCCAAGGAATGATCCAACTCCGCCGCTATTAGTTGTGGTATTCACCATCAAGGTTATATTCACCTGTGCCGACCAAAAAAAAATATTCACCTGTGACTCCCAATAAAAGTTCCCATCATGAATCACAAAAGAAGAAAGAGACAAATAGGCAAAGTCTTGAGTTTCAAGACTGTAATATTTGAAATGTCAAAATCTGCTTAGGATCAAAGCACAAACCACCTGTTTTTCACTAACTAAAATTGCATGTATTGAACATTCCTTAAATCTGTTTGGACTAAAGTGAATGATACCGAGGACAATATTACAGAATTTCTGGAGTTGGAAGATTAGAAGAACGAAGAAAAAAGTCAGGGATATACTGGAAATACCATTTATTTATGCAATTTAAGGGTTATTTTGGATGGAATAGAACATCATGTGTTTCCAAGGCAGTAATAGACTAGTGCAGTTGAAAAAATTTCGAAGGCAGCAGTAGACTAGTGCAGTTGAAAAGATCATCTTTGTCTTCGTCTTTTGTTATTTTGGTCTACGGATACCCTGATGAGCTTCATTAACTCCCTACACAGTTTAGAAGGATGCTCTTTTCTAAACTTGCCCATAGAGGAACTAAGAAGCACTGTCTTAGTGCTAAATATGGAAGAAGAAATTGAGGCTGATCGTTTCTCAGAAAAGTCGTGCTTAAGCTCATCTTTAATCTTTTTGAAGGAACTTGGAATTCTTTTTTTTACGGAATTTGGATATTTATCCTTGAAGAAGTAACTTAAAACACGGGGAAATTGTTATACAGTAAAACTCACTCCCAAACTTGCATTGGCAAATAACCTGATTCTCAAACTAGTTTGGGTTGTGTGAGTGTATGCACACTAACATAGCGCCCATGAACATGATGCAGAAACCTAAAGTTAGGACAGAACGTAAGGTTAGAATTGATATTGTATGCTGTATTTTCAGAAATGAGGACAATGTTTGGTTTTACTTTTCTATTCAAAGTTGTAATAGTTATACAATGTTTGGTTTACTTTTCTAAGCATGTATAGTTAATCCTTGTATAAAGAGAATACACCAATTTTGGTATAACTTTATAGTTTATACCACTATCAACATGGAATAACTAATTCATGTATAACTTATACATAGATAAAGCATCAAAAGGACAAAATTGTCCTCTTCTTTTTTCTAGAAGCCTATGAAAGTCAAGCATCCAAGGTGTAAACTCATTGCTTTTTAGTTTAAAAAATAAACAAATATTTTAAATGATATCTTCCATATTGTATACGGTAACATCGGAGGGTCCAATTTTCCATCGTTATAATGTCTCGAAGGCTCGAAATCACGGTCGAGTTTCATCCCTCGAGGGCCATCGACGCTCGACCTCGGGGCAGTATGAGACCGACGGTTACGGAAAGAAAGTGGGGAGTTCCCAAGGCATGAAGCTAGAGCCAGCAAAGTCTGTCAAGCTAGTCTGAGCCCGTATCGTGGCATTAACTAGCTATCTCATCTCCATATCTTTGTAATAAATGCACTTGCACTATGTTGGGATTCCCCCTCTTATATAAAGGGGATCCTTGTCATTTTGTAGACATCTGTTGCTCAATACTAAATACACAAGAACATTCTCTCTACTCTCTAACTTATTCTCTTGATCTCGTTATTTCATTTATTGCTCATATTTATTTTGTTCTACTTAAAGTTTATCATTTATTGCTTATTATTGGCCATAAAGAGCCGTCTTTGATTCGTCCATAACAGTTAGTCTCCATCGATCACCCTCAATAGCTCCCAGCCAAGCTTCAGATTCGACCCCGAGGTCCTCGAATACGCAAGCTCGAGGCCCTGATCGGCAGTGATTCGGTTTGATTAACACCTCGTTTTTAAGCTCTTACATTGTTTCTAATCATCCACATAGCATCAACTGCTTAACAACTAGCATAAAAATAGATCACGTATTTTTAGAACCACTAAATCACATATCCAATTTTAGTGCAATGAATCAAACACCCAACAACAAATAATCTTTGCATTACTAATTCATGTAGTATTACTAATCCCTGCATTACTAATTCCTATATTATAATCCCTGTATTGTCTACTGACAAGAAGTTTGTGTTAAAAGAAAGGAAAAAAAACTGGCTTAAGGGTACTTTGGAAACAGCATAATAGTAATTAGCTAAAATTAACCAGTTGCAGAAAAAAAGTGCAAGGAAAGTTGACAAATTTTGGGAAAGATCAAAAGTGAAAAAGTAAGCTAATGCTTATGAAACATTAGAGTATATCATTACCAGGTCATACTAATTTTAATACCTGTTGAAGCTTTCTCCCCACTTGCAATACAATTCCACTTGTTGGTTTCTGTAGTCTCAGGTTATGTTTCATGCTATCTTGTTTTAGAACATTTACAGCAGAAAGGAACCATGTCACAATGGAAACCTGCAAAGGAGAGTAGAATATTAGATGCCCAGAAAGGAGAGAAATATTGCCAGCAATTTGAATATTGTGAGAAAGCACAGGAGAAATTATATTATTGATGTATTAACATATGTTACAATGAGCCCTATATATATACACACATAACATGTCCTACTCCTAATATATATTGGATTAGGGTTATTTATTTACTCCTATTTACATGACTATTCTAACACTCCCCCTCAAGCTGGTGCATATAAATCATATGTACCGAGCTTGTTACATATGTAGTTAATACGAGGACCAGTGAGGGACTTGGTGAAAATATCTGCAAGCTGATCATTCGACTTTACAAACATTGTAGCAATATCTCCCGAGAGTATCTTTTCTCTAACAAAGTGACAGTCAATCTCAATGTGTTTAGTTCTCTCATGGAACACTGGATTTGACGCAATATGAAGAGCAGCTTGATTATCACACACAAGTCCCATCTGACTAATCTCACCAAATTTCAACTCCTTGAGCAACTGTTTGATCCAAATTAGCTCACATGTCGCCATAGCCATCGCTCGATATTCTGCTTCTGCACTAGACCGAGCAACCACATTCTGTTTCTTGCTCTTCCAGGACACCAAATTTCCTCTTACCAAGACACAATATCCAGACGTAGAACGTCTATCAGAAGGTGATCCTGCCCAATCAGCATCTGAGTATCCAACGATCTGCTCATGGCCTCGACCCTCAAACAATAAACCTTTGCCTGGAGTTGATTTTATATACCGAAGAATGCGAACAACTGCATCCCAATGACTATCACACGGAGAATCCATAAACTGGCTCACAACACTCACAGAAAAGGAAATGTCAGGTCTTGTCACTGTAAGGTAATTTAATTTACCAACCAACCGTCTATATCTTGCAGGATCGCTAAGAGGCTCCCCCTGTCCTGGCATAAGTTTAGAATTCGGATCCATCGGAGTGTCAACCGGTCTACAACCTGTCATTCCTGTCTCTTCAAGAATATCTATGGCATACTCTCACACCTGAGCTAG
This sequence comes from Nicotiana attenuata, assembly GCF_001879085.1. Classification (NCBI taxonomy): domain Eukaryota; kingdom Viridiplantae; phylum Streptophyta; class Magnoliopsida; order Solanales; family Solanaceae; genus Nicotiana; species Nicotiana attenuata. The sequence goes on from NW_017670617.1 coordinate 497,130, forward strand.
ACTGAGCGACCTCAATACCCAGAAAATACTTTAGTTTGCCCAGATCCTTAGTCTGAAAGTGTTGCAAGAGATGTTGCTTCAATTTAGTAATACCATCCTGGTCATTGCCGGTAATAACAATGTCGTCAACATAGACCACCAGATAAATACAGAGACTCGAGGCAGAATGCCGATAGAATACAGAGTGATCAGCTTCACTCTGAATCATGCCAAATTCTCGAATAACTGTGCTGAACTTACCAAACCAGGCTCGAGGAGACTGCTTTAGACCATAAAGTGACCGACGCAAGCGACATACAAGGCCACGAGACTCCCCCTGAGCAACAAACCCAGGTGGTTGCTCCATATAAACTTCATCCTCAAGGTCACCGTGTAAAAAAGCATTCTTAATGTCCAGCTGATAGAGGGGCCAATGGCGAACAGCAGCCATGGATAGAAAAAGGCGGACTGATGCTATCTTAGCCACAGGAGAGAAGGTATCACTGTAATCGAGCCCAAATATCTGAGTATATCCTTTGGCAACAAGACGAGCCTTAAGACGATCAGCCTTACCATCCGGACCAACCTTGACTGCATACACCCAACGACAACCAACAGTAGATTTACCTGAAGGAAGAGGGACGAGCTCCCAAGTACCACTCGTATGTAAAGCAGACATCTCGTCAATCATAGCCTGTCGCCATCCTGGATGAGCAATGCTTCACCTGTAGACTTAGGGATGGAAACAGTATAAAGAAGATAGAAAAGCATAATAGGGTGATGACAAACGATGATAACTCAAACCGACATAATGGGAATTAGGATTAAGGGTGGCCCATATACCTTTCCGAAGTGCAATCGGTTGATTAAGAGGAGACAAGTCCGCAGTATTAGCAGGGTCGAGTGCAGGACATGAATCAGCTGGACCTGATGCTGGGCGCGGACGACGATGATATGTCAAAAGTGGTGTTCCTGTGGCAGGGAGTCTAGGAGACACTAGACTCCTCAACGGTGGGAATGGATAAGACTTCTATAGCGGAAGGTGAAGGAGGAGCTATAGGAGACTCGGGTAAGACTTCTGTGGCGGAAGGTGAAGGAGGTGCTATAGTAGATTCCTTAAAGGTCGGTATAGGTAAGACCTCAGATATATCAAGGGGGTCAGAAAGGTCAGAAGAGGTAAAGAAAGGTTTAGACTCAAAAAATGTGACGTCAGAGGACATAAAGTACCTACGAAGATCAAGTGAGTAACAACGATAGCCCTTCTGAACACGAGAATAACCAAGGAAGACACACTTAAGAGCACGAGGAGCTAACTTATCTTTCCCAGGGGCTAGGTTATGAACGAAACAAGTGCTCCCAAAAACACGAGGGGGAACAGAGTATACGGGTTATTGGGGACACAATACTGCATACGGTATCTGATTCTGGATGGGAGAGGAAGGCATCCGATTAACTAAATAACAAGCTGTGAGAACTGCATCGCCCCAAAAACGCAGCGGAACATGAGATTCAATGAGAAGTGTGCGAGCAGTCTCAATGATGTGCCTATTCTTTCTCTCTGCAACCCCATGCTGAGGGGTATAAGGACAAGAGGTCTGATGAATAATTCCTTGAGAAGTCATAAACTGCTGAAATTGAGAGGATAAATATTCTAAGGCATTATCACTGCGAAAAGTGCGAATGGAAACACCAAATTGATTTTTAATTTCAGCACAAAAATTCTAGAATATAGAAAACAACTCAGAACGATCTTTCATTAAGAAAATCCAAGTACATCTTGAATGATCGTCAATAAAACTAACAAAATAACGAAATCCCAAGGTTGAACTGACTCTACTAGGACCCCATATATCAGAGTGAACTAAAGAAAAAATAGACTCTGCGTGACTCTCAATACTACGAGGATAGGAGGCTCGGGTATGTTTCCCGAGCTGACATGACTCACACTCTAAGGTGGATAAACTAGACAAACCAGGCACCATCTTCTGAAGCTTGGATAAGCTTGGATGTCCTAATAGGTCCGGAGGATCTGTAACTAGACATGCCTTGGAGGATTTTAGGGAGTTAAGGTAGTAAAGCCCTTCTGATTCAAGTCCTGTTCCAATCGTCTGCCCTGTACTGCGGTCCTGCATAATAAAAGAATCATCAATAAAATATATACCACAATGGAGGGCACGAGTCAAACGACTAACAGATGCAAGATTAAAAGGACAGCCAGGGACATAGAGAACGGAACCTGGAGTGACAGAGGGTAGGGGATTCGCTTGTCCAACTCCTTTTGCTTTGGTTTGAGACCCATTGGCTAAAGTAACAGTGGGAAGAGACTGTGAATACGCAATATTTGACAAAAGTGATTTATTACCAGAGATATGATCAGAAGCGGCTGAGTCCACAACCCATTGTCCAGGAGGACTAGACTGGGAAACACAAGCAAAAGAATTACCAGCAACAGAAGTATTAGTCTGAGCAACAGAAGCTACTTGTGGAGATGTCTGCTTACTTGCTCGATACTGAAGGAACTCATTATACTCCCCTTCAGATAAAGAAAATCCCTGGTTACCTGTAGTCTCAGTCTGAGCAACATAAGCATTTTTGGGTGGGTGGCCATGTAAAGAATGGCATACATCACGAGTGTGTCCAAATTTATGACAATAAGAGCACTTGGGTCTAGATCTTCCAAAACAACCTCCTCCTCGTCTATTCTCCATAGTATGAGATGCCCGATTGTCCACTGATTGGGATACGAGGACAGATGAGTCAAGTGTCTGTGATGAGCTCACTGGGTGACTAGGTGCTGCAGGAAGGCGAAGTAATCGAGAGAATAATTCATCAACTGTGGGGACGGTTGGACTAGCCAAAATCTGGTCACGTACTGAATCAAGGTCATTAGGGAGTCCAGCGAGTGTAAGAACTAGAAACATCTTCTGTCGTTGCTCTTGTTGTTTTTCAATACTGGCAGAAACTGGCATCAACGTCTCAAATTCTTCCATGACTGCCTGAACTTGTCCCAAGTAAGTAGACATATCTAATTCCTGTTTCTTCAAGCTTGTCATTCGCGATATTACATCATAGAAACGAGATATGTCATTAGTGTATAGATTACGAGCCTTTTCCCAAACTAAATAACATGTCTGGAATGGACGGAACAAGGGCATCAACTTGGAATCAATAGATCGCCACAGGATACTACATAACTGAGCATCGACCTTCTCCCACTGTGTTTTGGCTTTTTCATCACCTTCGGTAGCCTTTTTTGTTAAATGATCTTGAACTCCTTGACCTTTACACCACAACTCGACAGATGAAGCCCAATCTAAGTAGTTTGAACCTCCCATTAAAGGTTCTGAGGTAATCATAACACCGGAACTGCCAGAACCCGGGTTTCTAGACCCGAAAGCATCGACTCCCAAAGACATGGTTGGATTATCACCAAATAACAAAAAGAATCAACTGAAAATTCTCTGAAACAGATGAAGAAAACATTGTGTTTGCCGGAAAAGTACTGTAGCTGCCGGAAAAATCAGTGTAGTCGCCGGAAAAACTCAAAGTGGTCGGAATCAAACGAAAATAGGATGGGTAGGGTCGGAATTGCTGTGCGACCAGGCTGTCCTGAAGAAGCTCGGCCAAAAAATGGCCGGAAGAGGCCTCACGCGCCGGCGCGTGACGACGGAGACTCGCCGGAAAATATTTTCCGGCGGCGCGTGAGGGCGCGTGGGAGAGGTTCTGCCGGAGAAATTTTTGTGGTTTGGTCGCCGGAAGCTAATCTATCTCGTGGTGGTGTTGGTTTTTGCACAACACCGACGGATATTGATTTTTTTTCTTGCGGACAGTGCTGTTTTGCCGGAAAAAAAAGGTTTTTTTTTTTTTTTCTTCCCGGAGTCGCTGGAATTTATGCACAGCGATAAATATCTCACGATAGCTCTGATACCATGTGAGAAAGCACAGGAGAAATTATATTATTGATGTATTAACATATGTTACAATGAGCCCTATATATATACACACATAACATGTCCTACTCCTAATATATATTGGATTAGGGTTATTTATTTACTCCTATTTACATGACTATTCTAACAAATATCATAGAAAAGCTCACCAAACACAACATGCGTTTTGTGTGTGGTGGAGGTAGAGAATTTGTGGCTCTGATTTCCTCAAGCAATGGCTCCTTAAAATTGAATTCTGCATCCAAAGGAGGGGTTCTGTGCGATGGAAAAGATCCAGCTGTAGGAGTATGACTCATTGATAGAGATCTTGCTGACCTGATAATTCATCAATGAGGGAGCTTCTAATAAAGAGGTATACAAATATATTTTATCATTGTGGGCAACTTAAGTAAAAGTCTGACTGTTATGTGCTTTACTGCTTTAACATAAGTAGGCTATACAAGAATGGAGTTTTAATTGTCAAATATGATGCAGTGCATTGAGAATGATTCAACTGAAAACCAGCAAAGAAGCATCAAATCTCTGTAACTAGGTCGTTTTGGACGAACATGCAAAGTATGTAAAGTCTAGTCACAAGAAACAGTAAGCAATTACTATGTGATTTTTCAAACCGGAGGTTTATGAATTCTTTTGTATCTTCTGAAAGTGGTTATCATATCTTCCTGACATAAGAAAAGAACAAAGGCAGACTTTACATTCTTAATTAAATAGGAAAATATAGTTGGTTGGACTCTATTTGCAACTCAGTTATAAGCTTATCAGGAGCTGTTTTTTGTTTTGGACTCCAAATGTTTCAAAGAAGAGAAACCAACTAAAGAGAATAGCTCTTAAATGTGCTATGGCAATATAATATTCACATTCACATAACAGATCAGGCTGTTTGAAAGGCTTCTGGAGAGCAATCACCCACATGTAGTATAAATCTCCTCCAGAGGACACAATAGGAGTGCGACCTGGAAGAGAAATTGGTGAGCTTTGAGAAAATCCAGATGTCGAAGACACTCTACTGCTTTTTGACTCATCTACTCCATGATTATGCACACTTTTCTTCTCGAAGTCCCCACTCTCACTAACCTTGCATTCACATTGAGAAGACAAGCATCATCCAAAAGTAATCTTAGCATAATCTAAGAACAAAAATATCTCTGCATAGCAGCTACACTAAAGAACAAAAAACATAAATTTAATGCTTATTATAAGGTTATTCCAAAAGTTCCAAGAATCAAAACTCAGACAAAAGGTTAACTTGTAAAACTAGTATTTAGTCAGTTAGCTATGATTGGATATTTAGCTGAAATAAGCCTCAAAACTGCACTCATATATCTCTTTGAGTAAGTGCACTAGTAGTCGGAAACAGTCTCTCTGCCCTTCCAGGGTAAGGGGTAAGGCTGCGTACATCCTACCCTTCCCAGACCCCACTTGTGGGATTATACTGGGTTGTTGTTGTTGTAAGTGCACTAGTAGCCCATGAACTTTAACTGGCAAACACTCTAACCCTTTAACTATTTTTAGGAGCAAAATTGACCTTCAACATAGTCCGAACACTTACATTAGATTCAATAAAAATTATCTAATATAGAGAATTATTTAAAGGCATTTAAGAATTTAATAAGATGTTGATAAAATTTCTTGCATTTCCTTGAATTCAACATGCTTTAAAACATACTTAGCAAAAAGATAAGATTTATTCTCTTCATCTTATTTAGTTTGCATCCAAAACATTCTTAAATTAACAATTCTCAACAAAATTTAATGGAAACCAAAGAAGCGGTATGATTACTATGCTTCAACAGTTCAGGGTCATCCTTGCTCCTAAAAATATTTGAAAGGTGATATTTCTTTTAGAAGTAGTTAAAGGTTTAAATCACTAACCCCCTTACCACTACATATTAATCAATTCTTAGCTACAGAAGCAGTTTCCTAAGGTGTCAAAAGGCCTCAGGAAAAGCTATGTGGCACATCTTGTGGCTTTTAACTTCCTTTGGAACTCATATTACCTGTTTAAGTTTGAAGTGTGAAATTAAAAAGAGACTGAGATGGGTCATACTGCAATACTGCATTGTGGGTTAGGTAGCGTGAATACATAATAGAGCCACTAGTAAAGATTGGGAAATTAAAACTGCTTGACCTTGGTGGTTATAAACTTAAAGGTCGCTGCTTTGAAGACAAAAAAGATGTCAATGCTGGATGATGTTGAAGCCATAACTAACTATTCTTTCCTTTTCAGTTTTAGAAGACAATTTCTAACTTGTTTGTTGAGTCTGAATAATCCTTTAGTCAACAGTTTCTAAAAACTGGTGAGCTGACCTTCTTTATGACATTCCACTTTACAAGTTTCAGTTTCTAAGATTCCAAATATGCATTTTGATTGGCTTGTCTATTGCTTATAAATTCTGTTTTCCCATTTATCTTCTTGTCGTCATTTGCTTTGTGTTGTTAGTCCATTACTTCATATAGCATCTTAAATATAGTTAAATTTCTTGCAACTTTGCGTGCAAAGGTAATTCTAGTAGAAAAAGCTAGCTACATCTTTTGTCAAGTTCATGCGATCAGAGGAAGAACACCAACCGGGCCACAACATTGGATGGTAGTGTCAGATGACTTTGGACTGGGAAGTTATAAACTTAAGGAAGTTGGTTCAGGAGGACTAAAGGGTAAAGCCACTTGCTCCCTGATCGGCTCGCCATGGTGTATGTTAGTGCTTCACTGTGCAGAAATCAAACAACAACAATAATAACTACGCCTTAATGCCAAACAAGTTTGGACCAGCTATATGAATTCTTATTGTCCAAGTCACTCCATTTGAGCTTATCTCAGCTAATATTAATTAAAATAAAATGTACTAGAAGTTCTTTATATTTTAGACAGGCATATAAATCTCTAGATTGTAATAATACTAGAGAAATTTGGGAGCATGGATAACTAGGTTGCAGAACACATTGCTTCAAACATGTTCTTGGAAATAATAAAGAGAATCATTCCCCATATCTCTTTTTTTTCCTCTCTTTACACCTTTAACAACTAAATAAGTAATCTCCACCAAATACATAGCTATTGTCTTCATGACAGCCATAATAAAAGCATTATTTTATATGTTTTATTAACTCTCAGGAGTAGCAACCTTGTGACTTGGAAAAGAAACAAGCAATCCACAGACGGATAGATAAAAAGGAAATGAAAATATTTAACATATTGGCATTATAAGAAGCAAGAAAGAAATTCCTTACTTCATGCCATCTTCTGTTGGATTCTAGTCGCGGATAGATATGGGCATAATACAATGTTTGTGAAGTGAGAATAAGTGTTGTCACCGTGTACAGCTGCCGTATATAAAAGTAGAATTTCATTCTGTCAAAGACTTTCATAGAATAATTACCCCAGCATAACAGAGAGCAATGATTTAGACTACAGAAAATTTGTTACCATTGCCATGTAGTACTGGGTTGCAAGCTGTAAGGAAAAACTATCAGTTAGTTTACAGCATCATATTTCTAGATAACATGCAGCACATTCCACTACCTAGAAATTATCACAGAGAAAGCGGACAAGAGAAGAGAGGGGAGAGAGAGACCCAAATCTCTTATTGACTCAGGCAAATTTGAAGCACTTACTACTGCAAAGGGATTACATAAACAACATTTCATTTCTCTTATTGGGAACACAATGAAGATATATAATACCATAAAGAGAGGTTACAACTGCCACAAGATAAACGAGCTTACATTCAAACTTAACCTTAGCCAGTTAGATCCTCCAAAAGTCAAACTAATCAAGGGCGCCTAGTTACTAATGTACAAATACTGAAGTGAAATTTGAGAAAGCAAAATCAATTTTAAAGCGTAACAAAACTTACAACCTCAAATCTGCTTTAATAAGAGTTAGCATGTGAATCCAGAAAAAGTTTTACCATAATTTGCAGTCTATTGCATGAATGCGTGCCCTTTTCAGCTCACCACAAAGCTACATTTATATTGGTAGATCAACTTTGGCTTCCAGAAAACGATGAAATTGAGTAAGCATTTTCATATTTGTTACCAGGATTACAATGAAGAAACTGTTTTTGACCTTTCTATTCCGTTGTGTTAATTTGTTAATTGGTCCAACCTTGTTAAGTTGTCACACAAGCAGTGTTATCAAAGGCGAAAAGCGCAAAAAAGCTCTAAGGCCTGTTGGGGCTTTAAGCGCAAAGCGCAAATAAAGCGTGGGCTTTAATAAAAAAGGCGCAACTGGAGAAAAAGTAAAAATATATATATGTAGTCCAAGACCAATAATTATAAGCATGAATAACACATATGCAGACAAAACATTTAAAAATAATTACGATAAAATAAAATATCATTTGTTTAGTGTCGCCTTTTCATGATTACACTCATCGGCAAGGAAAAATATGCCTTAGAGCCTTGATGCGGCACAGAAGCGCCCCCAAAGCGAGGCGAAGCGCTCAACATGTTTTGAGCCTCACTTCAGGGCTTAAGCGCGCTTTAAACGCACCTTTGACAACACTGCGTAGAAGTTGTATGGACCACTGATTCATCTGCTAATAAAGCTTACGCTGCAAGTTGTGAGGCCGTATTCTATTGAGCCAATGCCTTTACACAAATTAAATCACAAGCATGCCAACAAAAAGAAAGAGCACAATCTGTAGTTTCTTTAGTTCTAACGGATGAACCAGTTAGTGAAACTATTATAATGGAACCACACATTCAACCCTATGCCTCTGTACCAAGAAAAGAAGTCAAATAGTCCAACTTCATTGATACTATGCCGCATTCCTTCAATATCAAATCCCCGATTAATTTAGAAGAAGGAAATCTTTTTCTCGAATTTGTTTAGACATAGAAGTACAGGCCTAAACAGAACGACATACAAGCACAAAGGATGAAGGCACATCTATTTAAGTACGGTAACATCCACGTGAAGCCCATAGTTTCAGTGAAACAATATGGAGAGGCGAAAGTGAGAAGGATGAATTAAGTACTAATGCACTGGATTCTGCAGCCTGGAAGTAAATGAATGACTTACTGTGGCTGGTTCTAGCATGCAACCAAAAAGGTTGAAAAGATCCCTGCAGAGAAAATAAAAAGGCAATTTATATTTAGAACTAGTGTCTGAATATAATTAATGATTGGAAGGTGGTGTATAATTTATTTATTTATTTTAATAATTGTATAACTGTACGAAGAACCTGAAGCACATATAACATTTAATGAACTTACTTGTATTGTACTCTACTAGTTTATCAATGCAAAAAAGGTAAGTAAAACAAAATTTTACCTAAAGGATACACTAAGAAAAAAAGAGACTCTCTACCCAATAGTCATTTTCCCAAAAATTATCACAAAGACCTCTATAGAAAATGAGTATGAAAGGGCATTGGAAACCAACATTTCCAGTTTAACAAAAAAAATTGATCTGCTTGTACAGAATAACAGCTATCAACACATGCACACCCCTTGGAATCTTTCAGGGGAAGAAGGAATATATAGCATGTCAAAGTAGCGGAAGGTCTCCTTTCTTATTGATTTTACCAAAAGGGAAGATAGGAATTAAGCAAAATGCAAAGAGGACTAAATGCTAAAGGAATGGATAATGAACAGAGGATGGAAGCGCATAATATTCATAAATTTCAAATTTGAGAAGAAACTTTCATGGTTTGAAGCCCAGAACTGATGAGAGCATTAATATGCAAAAAAGCAAATTTCAGTTACTAGTATTGATCTAAATAATGAACCACTCAAGACTCCTCAATACAAATACCTACAAGATTTTCTATAACCGAGAAGAGACAGAAAAGACCAAAACTAGCAAGCAGAATTGTGACTAACCATTGGAGAAACTAATGTCTAGAAAAGTCAGTAAGAAACTAATATAAATAAGAAGCTTTGTAGTTTGTACTAATTGAAAGCAATCTTTTACTGATCTGCATCCAAGAAGGCTTCTCAAATATGTTGGGAAAAGATGTTCAAAGTTCATATTGCAGAAGTGTAACACCTGAAAGATGTAGAGATTAAGAGCTCCATAGCATAATATGGCAAAAGTGCATGGCCACTGCAGAAAATATTCTGCCACTCACCCAACAATCCAAGCGAAGAGGAAAAAAAGAGAGAGGCCCTCAGTGGATTTCTGCTTGTAATTAGTAATGATTTGGGGTATCTCCGCAACCCCCCAACTCACAACACTAATCAATCCCAAAGCCAATGAGACTGTAGCCATTGAAGACGAACTTCCCAGGTTTAACATCTCGCCCATAAACAGAGAGTTTTACTCGTGTACCTACACACCACATATGTATATATGTAGTACACTGTCATAAAACTGATACAACTAAATACTATTAACTTTCTAGCTCTAACCGCCAAGAGCAAAATCCTTTATTTTTTTTATATAAAATCCATGAATAAAGAAAAATTAAGAACTGTTTTACTCACTTGTTCCAATTTATATGATAATATTTCCTTATTAAGCCGTTTAAGAAAGAATGACACTTTTTTATATTTGATAAAAATTGTACTTTAAATGATACTGAAATGCTATGAAATGCTTAATACCACAAGTTTCAAAAGTCACATAACCATACAAATGTTATGGCACGTTTAAGACCCCAAGTTTCAAAAGTTTCTTCCCCCATTCCCTTTCGTGCGAATTCCCCAGCTGATACAATATGAGAATTTAAGAAGAACTAAAGCTAAAAACTAAGCTAAGAAAAAGGAAATAACAGCTTTCATTCATAGCCTCTGAAAAATGGCAAACTCGGTACATATAGAGGAAGTAAAACCTAGGGGTCAAAGTAAAATAAAATAACTACTTATAGGACTCAAATATAAAATGTAATAACTGATAGGTAATAACAAGCTCAACTCCCATGTACACTTTCGAAAACCTAGAGTACTACTTCCCACAGCTACTCTATTTCTAAATCGTATTACCAGCAGCAAATTCAAAGCTTTTGGGGCCCTATCTATGACTCCATATATTTTTGACTCTATATATGTGGGCATCTGATATCTATAAGTGTTTCCCTACCCGGTTACAGCATTCCTTTCTATTGCGCCTAAAATCTCTATTTCTGCTAATATTTCATGTGCTTCTATTTATGGTTCTTATGGAGCTACATTGCAACAAATCTTCTTTTTCTACAGCACTACTTCTATATCTTTGTTTCTTTCTTAAAGTTCGTCGACTCAAACTATCTCGCATAAATTGGAACTCAGAAAGTAATAATCTATAATAGCATAAACCTAGGCTAAGAAACAAATTCTTATCAATTAGCGTAAAGTCCGCAATCATGATAGTTTAAAGTAAGAAAATATTAATAAGTACTAGTAATATTTAAGAACCTCTTTATAGTTATTTATATATTCCAATTTAGAAAAAAATCAAGTGATGTATACGCACAGAAGGGAAAGGAATAATATCCATCATTTATTAGAATTGGAGGTGAAAGAAGTTTCATAAATGCACATGTGCTTGGTTTACGACAATACTTAAAAGAATGTAGATATTGAGAATGATAAGCTAAAAAACTTACAGTGGTAATGCTAGTCTAAGAGTACATGTGAACTCACGCAGGCATGTGGCAACGACAATGGGAAGGAGAGTAATGAGTAGTGTGTAAAGAGAGAGAAGAGAGAATGGGTGGTGGTGGTTTTTGCTGGTTTGCTGGAGTTTAGCGTTCGGCGTTATGCTGAGCTTGAGTTGGCGTACGAGAAGGACGTCTTAGGCCATGCTCACCGATTTTAAACATTTTGATGTAACCCTGACCCACATAGTTTAGGGGTCGGGGCTAGGGGACCATTAAGGGATTGGGAGGGGCTCAAGTTTTCTGACTAACGTCCAGCCCAACTTTTGGTCCACCCGGCGGATGAACCGCCTGAGGGGTGATTGACAAGAATTGTCTCTTAATGGATGATCTTTAAATATTATCCTCCATTTTGAATCTATTTAAAAAGTAGGGAAAAGGCCTAAAAATGCCACTTAACTTTCAAAAATGGTCTATCCATATCATCCGTTAAAAAAAATTTCATTTCATGCCACTTCCGTTAAAGAAATGGCCCATCCATGCCATTATTGATTAACGGCAGTGGCATGGATGGGCCAAATAAAAATTAAGTCGTTAGTCAATAATGGCATGGATGGGCCATTTCTTTAACGGCAGTGGCATGGAAATAGCAAATTTTTAACGGATGGTATGGATAAACTATTTCTGAAAGTTGAGTGGGCATTTTTATGTCTTTTCCGTAAAAAGTAACCCCCTCATCTGCGCACGCAATTATTGCTCTTTAGTAATTTTTGTCATATTCTTAAAATTTATGTTATACTAGTCAACTCTCCATGTCAATAAGCAAATAATTTTTAAACACTCACATATGTATTATATTAAATAATATCTTATTTATAATAAAAATAAAATTTATAACTTTCTATATATATTGGGTTGATCTCAAATCCAACCCAATGGAAGTCCTTAAGTTTTGTAAGAATATCTTGCGAAAATTATTGTTATTTTTATGCCTTAATATAGAACAAACAAGTATACAAAATTACTTTTATCACGATGACGTTGCCATGTAACTCCTATAAAAGTTAATAAGTAAAAATATATGTTTTAAAAATGACTAATGTTGAGTCAATGATTTGTAGCAATGAATTAATATATATAGGGAGTTATCATTTGTTTGAATATTTGTAAAAAAAGAAAATGAAAATAATTAAAAATAACTCATTAGAATATATTTTATATTCTATTATTTCATACTTATTGTTTCAAGTTACATACGTTAATAGAAAAATAATTATTGATTATAATATTTTATAATTATTGAGAAAATTCTATACATCTAAAAAATATTTTTTCAAGTCAAAATAATTATTGAGTGTAGCTTTAAATATTATATAAAATTTTAATTAGTTTTAAAATTCTAAATATTAAAAACAATTAACATGGAAGGTATTACAACTATGGTACAAACTTCATATAAGTAAATAATTTATTTAAAATAATTTCTTCATTGGTTTAAAAATTTAAAATATTAGTATTTTCTATATAATTCAAATAAAGAGTTATTTAATAATTAAAATATTAGTTGATTTAAAAAGTTTTAATATTAAGAAAATAATTAAATATAGTGAACAAAATTTGTATCCAAAAAATATAAAATAATTAATAAAGGAGATAAATAAGTATTAAACTAACATTGAATTGGATTTTCTAACTAATTTGTTGGTTGAAAATAGAGGGAATAATTTTTCTTCATTCAAATTCTTTTTATTAGATCATCCCAAGTTTAATAGTTAACTATAATTATATTATTATTCAATAAGAATTCTATGTTCAAAGGATTAAAATATCTTCACGTAGACAATTTTAGTTATTTATAAAACTTTAAATATTAGAAAGATAACTAAACTATAGTGAGTGAAAATATTGACCAACATATGATTATAATAAATTTTTAAATTTAATTATTTTTAACCACTCTATTAGAGTGTAAAATTTAAACCCCACCAACTCGTTTTAAGTAAAATACCCAAATAAAAAAGTGAGTACAACTTTGAGTCATAATGTTAACACGTTTAGGACAAAAAAAATTCTTTTTTTTGTGCGAAAGATAATATTGCATTAAACATATATAAAGTTACTACAGAGAGGGTGATGCCTGTGCATCTATAATGTAGTTGTTTTCTAGTTGTCTATTACAAGTATTAAAACTATCTATTCTAACGTTGTTATCCACCACATTGTCTCCATTGGAAGTAGCCATTTGTTGATCATTGTCATAGATCGCAAAAGTGTTATGTTTCATGTCCTCCTCTTGTTCCTGATGTGTGCATGTTGTCTTGCTAAGATGAGTTGCTCCTGCCTGATCCCTTTACAAAAAGGTGCTGACAAAATTCGGTGGCTCTTCAAAAATAGATGTTTTTCATTAGAATCCATGTTGCATCCCGCCTTTGCTAAACCATCAGCCACCTCATTCCCCTCTCTGTAGGTGTGTGCAATGGTAGCACTTTATGTAGTTGGTCCAAGGGGTACCTGCAATCAGCGAGTATATTAGTATAAATGGTGTTGTCCTTTTTTAACATTGTGAGTACCTCTGATGCATCGATGTTTATTTCCAGCGGAACCAAATTGTATGTGTTTGCCAATTCTAGTCCATGGAATAGGGTTTTTAGTTCTGCCTGGATGATGTTGGCGTTGTCCAAATTACCTGCAAAACCTATAATCTAATTTCCATTTGAGTCGCATATGGTTCCTCCTATAACTGCTTTATGAGTTAACGTTGATACAGCTCCATCTGTATTTCATTTGTAGTAGTTTGATTTAGGGAATATCCATTTGATAGGTTGTATTATAGGGATTTTGGTTGTTGCTACCTTTGTAGCTAAATAGGTAAATTCCAGTGCATCATTAGTAATTTTTTAAGTGATAGGTGTTGTTGTGTATTATTAAAATTGTGATTGTTACTATTAATCCAAATGTGCCACAATGTGTACAAAATAAAAATTTTGCTATTTATACGGTAAGGCATGTTCTTGTACTTTGTATTAATGAGTTTCATTAACCAATTTGATGGATGAGAGTATGTAGTTATATTGTTGATAAAGTTTGATATACCTAAGTCATTCATATATGTTTTATGTTAGGACATTCTAAAAATATTTGATTAATAGTTTCTGGATTCGTATGACATATTTGATATCGGTCGTTTGCTGTAATTCCTATATGATGTAGGTATTTTTTTGTAGGCAACCTGTTATGCATTGTAAGCCAAAGGAATATTTTTACTTTTTTGGCGGTATTTGAATCTTCCAACTCCAATTATAAGTGATTGTATGTTGTTGTAATTTTAAATCCTGTTGTAGTAATTGTGAATATATTGATTGTACAGTAAATTTACCATTGTTTGATAGTCCCCGATAGATAGTGTCCACTTTGTTTGTGTAGATAGGTACATTAATCCTATTGAATTTATTTTTAAAAGAGTTTGTAATGTGAAAAGGTATTTCTGCCCATTTCCAATTATTATGATCTCTGTAAGTGTTAATAGTCATCGTAGTATGTTCTAAAGGTATAGAACCATGTAACAAGGATCTAACTGTGGTGTTTGGAGCAATCCATGCCTCCGTCCAGAAGTTTATTTTTGAATTTGTACCTACTTGCCATTGAATGCCCTTTTGGCATTTTTCCCAACCTAACATAATATTTTTCCAAATATGAGATGAATTTTGTATTATAAGTTTGTTTTTATATTTATGAATAAGAGTGTTTGCCCATAGTTGATTAGGTGAATAAAATGGGCGCCATGCTAATCCTACCAGTAATGCCTTATTTTTTAATTCAAGCTTTTGTATAGCTAGGCCTCCTATATTTTTGGGCATGGTATCTCTTTTCCAATTTACTAAGTGAATCTTTTTTTTTTTTTTTGAGTAGTTCCCCATAGGAAATTGCGAATGTATCGCTCCATTTTGTCAATAATATTTTTAGGAATTGCAATGTATTGCATTATGTGGTTTGCTAAACTAGAAAGTATTGATTTAAAGAGAGTAATTCTTCCTGGTAGTGATAGCAAGTTAGTTTTCCAGCCTGCAAGTCTAGCCTTGAAGTTATCTAATAAAAATTGAAAATATGACTTATTTGGTCTATTTTGAATCATTGGGAAACCTAAGTATTTTCCAAATTGTTTTCCTTCATTCATACTAAAGCAAGATAGGATATTATTTTTTGCTTCAGTAGCGCAGTTATTTGAGAAAAAACTTCTTGATTTTTGGAAGTTAATAGTTTTCCCTGATAGGTTAGTAAAGGTGTTAAGAGTGTCAATGATGGTGTTGCAGCTAGTATCATTTACTTTAGACAGTAGGATAATGTCGTCTGCGAAAAATAGGTGCGATAGTTGAGGTCCATTTTGTAAAATTTGTATGGGTTTCCATAATAGGTAATCTACTGATTGAAATATATTCCTCGATAGGCGTTCCAAGAACATAATAAATATATAAGGAGATAAAGGATCTCCTTGACGTATACCCCTATATGGTTTAAAAAAGTTAGTACGTGATCCATTTATCAATATAAAAATGAAAGACGTTGTAATGCAGGACATGATGAGTGAGATCCATTTGTTCAAGTGTGACTAGAAGAGAACAATGGTCTGAGTAGATATGGGGGAGGTGTTGCACTATTGTTTCAGGGAATATTTGAATCTAATCATAGTTTGCTAGAAGTCTGTCCAAATCTTTCTTGTATAGTATGCCCATTCCTTCGTTTATTTGTCCATGTATATCGGCTACCCTTAAATCCTATGTCTACTAGTTTGCAATAGGTTATACACAATGCAAAGGCATCCACCCTTGTGTTATTGATGGGGTTTCTACCAAAAATTTTATTTTCTCTAATTACCTCATTAAAGACTCCCCCCTACCCCCCCCCCAAACTATCCAAAGACCCTTATAAGAATCGTGAATACATTTTAAATTTTGCCACAGAATATTACGTAATGAAGTTGAGTTATTTGCATAATTGAAGAAAACAACCACTTAATAGGGTTAGGCCATACATGTACCATGCAGTGTACCTCCTGTGTAGTCATTGTAAGATCCTCCACAATTACCAAATCTGCATTCCACAGTAAGACTATATCACCCGACATTCCTTATGCCTCAACCTGTGCCATATGTGAGAAGTTAAAATCATTTTTTAAAATCGCGTGATCATGCATGCGTGTCTCCAGTAGTGCAACTAAGACATGTCTATAATTATCCAGCAGTGATCTAAATTGTCTTCTAAACTCTGCATTGTTCGAACCCCTACAATTCCATACTATTAAATTTATGATAGGTTATGGGTTTGTAGTTTTATCTAGATCAGCTATATCAC
Source organism: Nicotiana attenuata (assembly GCF_001879085.1). NCBI lineage: Eukaryota > Viridiplantae > Streptophyta > Magnoliopsida > Solanales > Solanaceae > Nicotiana > Nicotiana attenuata. Next base: position 513,927 of record NW_017670617.1, read on the forward strand.
TCGTTACCCCCACTGGAACCTGAGTGTGCTGCTGTCTTGGAGTGTTCTATCTCAGGGTTGGAATTATTACCATGGAATATTTTCCCTCCTATTGATTTTGATTTGCCCTGAAGTTTACACTGCATGTTGTTAGTTTTGGAGGGCATTTCAGTATGAATTTTTTGCATACTGCTCTTTGAGGCTGTAGAGATAGAAGCCCTTTAGCCATATGAACTCTGTTCGTGTTTTCCTCATTTCCTCCACAATTCGTGCTAACTCTAACCTTGTTTGCTCTCCTAGTTCGTTGGGCGATGGAGGTTGAGTTATTAGCGGACTTAGGAATGGTGACATTAGCTGATGTATGCTCGTTGGAGACAGACTCATTTGTGGTGGTGAGAAGGAATTCATGTGCTGGAACCATGGGGCATAGATCATCCTTGTGTGGTGTTGTGGGTAGAATGGGAGAGTCTCCATGATTTGATTGAAACTGTGTAGTAGAGGTGTTATTGGGTGTGCCCATGGCAACTGTGTTGATGATGAAGGCCTGTTCTGGTCTAACATCAGTGGTGTGTGAACATTGGACCACTGTGTCTGAGCAACTACCTCCATCCCTAGTCTTATCCCTTATGTGACAATCTCCGCTAGATGAGTTGGGTTCTGGACTAGCAAGATTATTTCCTGATTGTTTAGTTCCATTGTAAATATTAGAGAGTATCCATGTAGCCCCATCTCTAACCACGACCGGAGTAGATATTTCAGTGGTGGCATTTGGGAGGTGTATATCAGTGGTGTTGTGGGATTTTGATGAGGTGGTCTGTTCATTATCAAGCGTGGGAAGTGAAAGTGTTGGTGGTTGATTTGGTTATTTTCTTTGAATGTGGTGTGCCAAGAAATTTGCATGTTGGATAGGTGGGTTTGTGTGTGTTATATTATGGTTTGGCAGGGTGTAGTTTATGTTAGTATGAGCGGTTGTTTGTCGATTTACAGTAGCGGTAGTAGTGGTTTCATGGTGTATAGTAGGTATAGGGTTAAGTATAGATGAGGGAGGATCACATGGAGGGTAATGATTATTCCCATAACGGCTTGTAAATGGGCTGAGATTGATTTTGTAAATATTTTGTGAGGATTTTCTTCTGATGTGTCGTGTATAGGAATATGAGTATGTTTTGATGAGCCAGTTGTATTGGCTATGTTATGGGAATGTGTTAGAGGATTAGTGTCCATTAGGTCACCAGTAGGTGAGTCATTACCTTTATAAATATCTCGTTGTAATTTAAGTTACTGTTCTGCATATTTTGGTTGTTAATTATTTGCTTATTTGGGTTATCATGGCTTCAAGTAATATTGTTATTAGTGTAATCCTTAACGACTTCTAATTGTTTTTGGCCCATTATTGCATCTTTTAATATCGTTGGACTCATGTGTCCATTGTGTGTTTGTGTGATAGGCCCATGCCCATTTTTTATAGTTTCAGAAGTTGAGTCCGCATTTTCTAATTTGCCAAATGTGTTGGCAATCAATAACGGATTAGGGTTTGTAACCTTACCTGGCATTACTTGTTTAGTTGTCGTGTCCACCGCCTTCCTTTTCCTTGTCTGATCATCCATATGAAAATTGTGAAGTTCATCTGGTTGTCTACGTTGGTTGTTCTTGCAGTATCTTGCATTTGTTTTTTTTTGGAAAACTAACAGTTTTCTATTCCGATTCCTTTATTGAACGGATGGTTGTTAAAGATGAAGTATGTGGTGTAGTTGTAGTAATAGTTGGTATGGAATTTAGTGGTGGCATTTGCGAAAATTGGCAACTCCAACTTACATGCCCAAATCTTCCATACTTTGTACAGAGTAGGTTTAACCCTTCATAGAGTAGAACCTGTTTGTGAGTGTCTATATGGACATGGATTTTTAGAGGTTTCTCCAATGGTACCTCAATGCATATTCGGGTATACCTCCCTCGTGTAGTAGAGGTTGTACAAGTATCAACCTTTCAAAGTTTCCCTATCTTGTTTCCTACCGTTTGCAGTATTTGAAAATTATAAAACGCCGTTGGAAGTTCTGGTAGGCGTACCCATAAAGCAACATACGTTAGTTGGGATGCTGAAGCAATAAACTTAGGCTCCCAGCGACGAACAGAGAGGAAATAGTTTAGTATGAACCAAGGCCCTTCATGTAAAGCCTTACACATATTTTCCTCATAATGAAAATTGATAAGGAAAAAATTGCATCCCAAGTCTATAAGATGAATTACTTCAGTAAGCTTCCATAGATTTGTTAATTTAATTTTTAGCAGTTGGTGTCCAACCATTTTGCCAAAAACCTTTACTATGATAGAATTTTTCAAAGAGTGTATAATCGAGATTTATCTTCAGTTGTTAACGGAATAAAATTGTCTAAATCATCCTCATTCGATGTTTCATCTGTTAAGTCCATTGTGGCGTTGATGGATTGGGTGTTAGAAATGTAAGTTAGTAGATGTGAGTTTGAGGTTAGTGTCTGAAGAAATGATTTGGTTTGTGATTGGATTTCTGGTTTGTCAATTTGCATATTATGGTGATTTGGTGAGTCCACGGATGTTGGTAGTTAATGAAATAGTATGGGTGAAGAAGAAGATCGGAAAAGCAAGATTTGTGATGTAGGGAGAGTTAGGGTAGAGAGCATTTTTTGATGAATTTGGCCTCGTAAACTTCTCCTTACTAGGACAAAGTTAGGGTGGGATTAATCTATGTAATTAAAATGAGGAAAAATTTACTAATAAGTCAAGTTTTAGTTGATTTTAAAGTTTTAGATATTAGGAAGTTAATTAAATAACTATTCCTAAATAGTGGGGAATTAATTAAATAATTATTCCTAAAAATTAGGAAAATAATTAAATGACTATATTGTCTAGTGTAATCTTTAGTTTTGAAGGGTAAAAAAGGTGAACGATATTTTGCTAAGGGCCTTCGTGCTTAATATAGTATAGGTTTATGTCACGTCCCGAACTTGGGGCTGGATGTAACACGACACCCGGTGCCTAATTACCTATGACCGAGCGAACCAACTGGACAGCTGAATCAATATTTGATATCATAACATACCGAATGCGGAAGATAAACTAACACAGCTGATACACTGAAAGTCTAAATGATATAAATCAAGTGCAGAAACACTAATTTAATTCTGAAACATATCTGTAGCCAACATTGCTTAACATGAAAAGCATGCGACTCTGTCTAACTGTTACTCTAGTCTATGAAGCCTCTAATGAAGTACTGAAAGCACTGACATTCTATAAATATGGAAAGACTATAAAGTAATGATAATACCCCGAATTAACCGGGACTCACCAAATAGCTGGTACGAGAATCCTAGCGCTCTAAATCGACAACATGTAAAAAATCGTGAGATCCAAGCCCCAGGAAAAAGAGACGCCTATATATTTGAATTGCACTGGTATGTAAAAGCAACTGAAAGAAAGAACTATAAATACTGAAACTGAGCTAATAACTAATAACTGATAATTGAATTAAGGAAGTAAGGATATGAACACTCCCTCTTCTGAATAATGAACCACCTGTTTATCTAAATAAATAAAATGCGGCTGCATGCCCAATATATATGTGCACAAGCTGCGGCCTCGGGCTCAGTATACGTATACATAACTGCAGCCTCAGGCCTAAAGATGCATAAACCATAAATTGTATCCTCAGGCCCAAAGATGCATAAAGCATAAGCTGCAGCCTCATGCCTAACATATATGTGCATAAGTTGCAGCCTCGGGCTCAAGTATACGTATACATAATTGTGGCCTCAGGCCCAAAAATGCATAATGTCACGCCTCGAACCTGGGGAGGCGTGGCTGGCACCTGGTGCCATAGTGGCCCGAGCGAACCACTCTGTTACTCATTCATTCCTTTTATAACTATCACGGGCAAACATGGCCACAACTCGTTGTTGATATCCAATTTTTCCCACATATATTTTTAAAATCCATATATACTTCCAAAATAGTGCATATGCATCCTCACTTGGTTTTAAGACATATACATGCATTTTTTCATAATTTTCACAATTTAAAAGAGTTTTAAATCAATTTATTTCTATATTACTATATAAATGTTCGTTGATTGCATCCCAAATTATTTTCATCATTTACGCCCAGATTAGGTTTTAAATACTGTAACATATTTATCGCAAATACATTTGCATTTTAAGGCTAGAATTACACATTTTGCAATAATAGCCCATATATATGCATAATTACATTATTTACATAGAAATGACTTTTTATATTTTTATAATGTTAAGTAATTATTTTTAATCATTTTCATGCACAGATGATATTTTTATTATTTTATTAATTATTTTATTAATTTAATTGGGTAATTAAAATCTAGCACTTTTTCTAATTTATTTCGGACCTACCCAGCCCAATACATTAACCAGCCCAATTACCCTAATCCAATTACCCCAGACCCATACCCGTCCAAATAACCCACCCGACCATAATCTCTAATCCTAGCCGTTGATCTCAGAAGATCAACGGCTCCCAATCGCCCAACCCTTTTTAATTATACCAAACACCCCTAACCCTAAATCATTCCCCCCCATCCGCCGTCCTCTAATCCTCTCATCTCCTCACCCCTCACCCTCTCAAACCCTAACCCGTTGTCACCATTTCTCCTTCAGTTCTGGCAAAAAATGGAATCATTTGTTGATTCCTTGCCTTATTTGGCCTTACTTCTTTACCTACTTCCATCTTTGATGTTACTTAAACTTATTTGCCTCAAATGGCAAGTGTATCTCCAGAGACTCGAACCAGATCTGGTCCAAAATGTCTTATATTTTGGTTATTCTCATCCGTGTTCATCCCAATATCTGTGAGTACGAATATTTTTCGTATCTTTCAGTTAGGGTTTTGGATCTCTAGTTCAAACCAGATTTTGGTTCATTTTTGGTTCGCTTTAATGTTATTATTTACCTTGTTACTCGTCGAATCTGACTATTTTTGGTTAAATCTTTTACTTACCCTAAAACTAGAGTTCAGATCTTTCCAGATCTAAGATGATTTTTATTTTATTTTAGTATTTTTCCTTTAATATTTCAGTATCTCTATCTCTGTATTTTATAGTTTCTTTATTATTTCTGACTGATTTTACTTACCCTAAAATTTAGGGTTTTTGATTTTTCAGAATCGAAAAAAATATGGTTCAAACCCTAATTATTTCCGTTTTTCTACCTATTTTCTACGGTTTTCGATTATTTAATTATTTTCTTTTAATGTTTCTGTCTATCTGTCTTTAACTCTGGCCGTTAATTACTGACTAAATTTACTTACCCCAAATTAGGGTTTTGAAATCTTTGCTAAGATTTTAGCCTTTTCTTTCTTGTATGGTTCTGATATTTTCTTATCTCGTTCGATTTACCTGTTCTCATTATTTCCTTACCTTATTTGATCCGACATTTGAACACTGATTGATTCTGTATAATACTTTCCCTAATTTAAGTAGCACTGGCCTGATTATATGCTGCTAATTGATTGAACTCCGTCTTTGATTGATCTTAGAGTTATTCCCATTCCTTATTTGTGTATGACTGGTTCATTACCTTATTTATCTACCTAGTTGAGTACTATTTAAACCCCTCCCCCATTCCCCATTAAACAAGACTCAAACTCTCATATTTCTCACTAAAAATTTGAGCTCTCTCTGTGTTATGATTTCTGTGCTAAGTTTCTATTGATTTTGGCCGGCTGAAAGCCAAGGCCAAGTTATTCTGGGATTTCCCTGATGTGGCATAATTGCTTATTTCTTACTTAACTGGTATGCCCTAACCTTTGTAATTCCATTCCCTATGCTTTGCTTGACTAGTCTATTTCAATTTCCAGCATGACTCTGTCCTTTATAATGATTATATGATCTCATTTAGTAACACTGTTAACATAAGACTAAATTATTTTTGAATAATATGAATCCTTTTCATAGTTGAGCCTAAGGTTTAAGTTGTCTCATGCACTATTTATTATTTCTATACCTGTTCTGAACTTTGCACACTATAGACATGTAATCAGTAAATATTGTTGCTTAACTCATATGCCCTGCCCATGTAATTCATATGTATGACCAATTTAATCGTTTCTACCTAATTGTTTCTGTGATTAAGCCATGATTGTCTTAAGTACTAGCATGAGTATTTAGCTTAACTAAACTTCAACTTATTTGAACAATATGTTTAAGCATGAATTCTGTATGTTTCCTTGGTGCAGTTCTGCCTTCAACTCTATGTTCTGAATCCTATTTCTTCTGAAATCCAACTATCTTTTAAAAAACCTGCCCCTTCTCTCTTTTACATACTCTTAGTCCCTTAGGTTCTCAAACCACCCCAGTGTGAGCACTGCCTAGGGTCCACATGAGACTCCTTTGAACTCTAACGCACTGGGGGCTGGTTTCCAATCTCTCATGAACTCTTTTCTAAATGTGTGGTTCTGGTGTGAGCATTGCCCGGGGCCCCTGAGGCCCTTGGAAACTTTGACACACTGGAACCCTGGTTCTAATGTGCTGTGGATGAATCACTGCTATGCTTCAAAGCTGTTATATGGGAAGGCCTGGTCCCTAGGTTTATTTGGGCCTATGAAGGCTCCGTATAGTGTAATTGATACCTTTATGTAATTCATTCGGCTATTCCGGTATGTATAATTATGTAATAACAGATTCGGGGATACTTAGTAAAGCTGGGGACGGGGGGGGGGGGGTTTCTTCTTATATCTTTTGTTAAAACTGGGCAGAAATCCTGCCTATAGGATTTAATTATGCTGTCAATTCTGTTCATTTAAGTGAAAACTATGTGAGTTCTATACTTTGTTTAGACATCCTGCCTATAGGACTTCCATGATCATTTTTTCTGTATTTTACATTGGCATACTTGAAATCCTGATTATAGGACTTTCATTTAATTCTGTATATTAGAAATCCCGCTTATAGGATCTGTACATGTTTCCTACAAATGTGCATTAGCAAGCATGCATATAGGATCTTGTTGTTTGAATTAACTGTCCTTCCTGGCAATCTGTTTAATTTCTGCCCGTACACAGTTAATGGATATCATGCCTCTAGGATTTAAATCCATTCAAACTTAGAAATCGTGCCTATAGGGTTTAAATTAATCCAGCAATAAACATCATGCGTATAGGACTAAAATCAATTTCAAATGTAGAAATCATGCCCATAAGGTTTAAGTCAATTCAGTAATTAGAAATCGTGCCTATATGATTAAGAGGGAATAAAATCTATCCCTGCAAGTCAAAATCAGTGCTACGCTTAGAAACCATGTCTATAGGTGTAACGACCCGGCCGGTCAGTTTTAGAATTTACGCCCCGATCCCCTATTAGCTACTTTCCCTGTGTCTATTTCTGCTATTTTGAATTGCCGGGATGTTCGATTTTGAGTTTCAGAGAGTTTTGGGACACTTAGTCCCTAAATGAGAGCTTAAGTCTTGGAAATTTGACGTAGTTAGAACAGTGTGAAGACGGCCTCGGAATGGGATTCCAATGGTTCCGTTAGCTCCGTTGGGTAATTTCGGGCTTAGGGGCGTGATCAGATTGTGTTTTTGGAGGTCCATAGCTAATTTAGGCTTGAAATGCCGAAAGATGGATTTTTGAAGTTTCCGGTTCGATAGTGAGATTTTGATCCACCGGTCGGAATGAAATTCCGGAAGTTGGAGTAGCTCCGTAGTGTTGAATGTGACGTGTGTGCAAAATTTTAGGTCATTCGGACGAGGTTTGATAGACTTTTTGATCGAAAGTGTATTTTGAGAAATTTGGAGTTCTTAGGCTTGAATCCATGGTTAATTCGAGGTTTCGATGTTGTTTTAGGTGTTTTTAAGGATTGGTACAAGTTTGGACAGTGGTACTAGACTTGTTGGTGCTTTTGGTTGAGGTCCCGGGGCCTCGGGATGATTTCGGAGGGTTGACGGAAGGAATTTTGGATTTGGAATTTGCAGCTTCAGCTGGTTTTCTATCACAACCGCACCTGCGGTTTGGGTTCCGCAGGTGCGGAGCCGCAGAAGCGGCAAAGCAAGCGCAGATGCGAATTTGGGGAGGATCAGCAGGTTCCACAGATGCGGATAATTCACCGCAGAAGCGGTACCGCACCTGTGGATGGGTAATCGCAGGTGCAAAAATTGGCCTTTATGTGAAAGTCGCAGATGCGGCAAATTCCTCACAGAAGCAGGACCGCAGTGCGGTCCCAGGGCCGCAGAAGCGGAAATTGCTGGGCAGAAAAGGGGGCAGAACCGAGGGTTTGTTCAAAAACTTGGAAAAATTGATTTGGGAGCTCGGGATAGGCGATTTTGAGAGGGATTTTCACCTAGGTGTTTTGGGTAAGTGATTCTTACTCGTTTATGATTGTTTTCCATGAATGTATGCTTAAATTCATCCTTTAAATTCGAATTCGGGGTGGAAAAATTGAAGAAAAGTTGGAAAAGGTTCTTAGACCTAACAATTGAACTTGGATCACGATTTTATGTCGGATTGGGATAATTTTGATATGAATGAACTCATGAGAGTGTGAGGATTCTAGAAATGTAAATTTTAGCCGATTCCGTGACGTGGGCCCGAGGGGCATTTTGGTTATTTTACCTAATTTCACGTATTAGATTAGAGTTTATTTGTAGAATCAGTTACTTGAAGTATTATTTACATTATGCAATTGAATTGAATAGATTTGGGCCATTTGGAGTCGAATACTCGTGGCAAGAACGTGGTTTCGGGTTGAGTATTAAGCCGGTTCGAGGTAAGTGGCTTGCCTAACCTTGTGTGGGGGACTCTCCCCTTAGGATTAATATTGTGATAATTGAAATGCCTTGTACGTGAGGTGACGAGTGCGTACTTGTGCTAATTGTTGAAAAATCCCGTTTTCATTAAAATAGCCTTAATTGTGTTTTCCTTTCTTGCTTACACTACTTGGAATTTAAGCTTGCTGTTAGTCTAGAGAAGCATGTCTAATTGACTAAATTGCTCTATTTGCTTTAACTCCCTTAATTGTATTACGTGAAGCATGCTAGGTTAGAATTGCCTGTTTTACTTTGGTATGAAGTTGAGCTTAGTTGAGTATTTCCTTGTTATCATTGTGTGTTTTATTTTGGGACTACGGGAAGGCATCCCGGGAGATCCCCTGCACGTATTTATGATTGAGTTGAGGTGCGGGATACCGAGAGATCTCTGGCACCTATATTGAGGATACTAAAAGATCCTCGGGATACCAAGAGATCCCCGGTATATATTGAGGATACCAAGAGATCCTCGGGATACCAAGAGATCCCCGGGCATATATTGAGGATACTAAGAGATCCTCGGGATACTGAGAGATCCCCGGTTATTATCCTTGTGATTGTTTTGCCTCTGTATCAGTTGTAGTTATCTTATATCCTGTGATATTTTACTGTTGCACTTATTTATACTACGCTTATCTACACTGTCGAACTTTATATTTTTATTAAACCTCAGTAAGGCCATGACCTTCCTCGTCACTACCCGACCGAGGTTAGGCTTGGCACTTACTGAGTACCGTTGTGGTGTACTCATGCCCTTCCTGCGCATATTTTTCATGTGCAGATCCAGGTACCTCTACTCAGACTTACCATCCTTGAGGCGAGGTGATCTTACGGAGACTTCTAGGTATATCTGCCGCATCCGCTGACCGAGGAGTCTCTCTCCATTCTCTCTTGTAGTGATAGTCCTTCTATCTTTACTGTTGATGTAGACTTTCCGAAGTTAGAGCATTTTACTATATTTGTAGCTTGTGATTCATGCGTTTCTGGGTTTTGGGTATATGTATTAGTTTTTGAGAGTTAACGTTGTGTATGCCGAGCGGCACCTTTAAACGTTGTTTACTCTATCTCTTTTTAACTTGTTTTCTTCCACAAATTTGGTTTATCTTCCGCATTTTAGGCTTACCTAGTCGTAGAGTCTAGGTGCCGTCACGATGGTTAACGGAGGGCGAACTGGGGTCGTGACAAGTTGGTAGCAGAGCTCTAGGTTCATAGGAGTCATGAATCACAAGTCAGTTTATTAGAGTCTCGCTGATCGGTACGGAGACGTCTGTACTTATCTATGAAAGGCTATGTATCTGTTAGGAAAATTCCACTTCGTTTGATTTCCTTGTCGTGCGAGATTTTTGATATCACAATTCTAAGCTTCTGTCTTCTATTCTTTCACAGATGGTGAGGACACATGCTACTCGAGATGATCAGGCACCCGCGCCCCCTATTGGAGCCGTCAGAGGCTGGGGCTGGGGTAGAGGCCGAGGACGCGCTTGTGGTACAGCCAGGGCACCCGCGCGAGCTGCCGCCGAGGTGCCCCCAGCAGTACCAGCGGGAGTCCAGACACTTGATATGTCTGCTACTACTACTCCAGCACTCCAAGAGACTCTGGCGTAGTTTATGACTATGTACACCACTCTAGCTCAGGCAGGGTTGCTTCCCCTTTCTGCAGCTACATCCCAGGCCGGGGGAGGAGCACAGACTCCCGCCGCCCGCACTCCTGAGTAGCGAGCGCATGTTGATCAAGTCCCAAAGGCTATTCCTGTACAGCCGGTAGCCCCAGCTCAGCCCGAGGAGAGGGCAGTAGTTTCAGAGGAGGAGCAGAAGAGGCTTGAGAGGTTCAAGAAGTATCAGCCTCCGACTTTTAGCGGGCTAGCCTCAGAGGATGTCCTTGGATTTCTTGAGAAGTGCTACCGTATCCTCCGTACTATGGGCATATCAGGATCAAGCGGGGTTTCCTTCACTATCTTCCAGCTTTGAGGAGCCACCTATCAGTGGTGGCGTGCTTATGAGTTAGAAAGTTCGAATGAGGCAGCTTCCCTGACTTGGGCCTAATTTTCAGGGATGTTCATGAGGGAGTATCCCCCAGAGTCTTAAGGATGCCTGGCGCGCGGAGTTTGAGAATTTACGCCAGGGTACTATGACTGTCTCAGAGTATGCTGTCCATTACACCGACTTGGCTAGACATGCACCAGCTTTGGTCTCTACGGTTCGCGAGAAGGTTCACCGGTTTATTGAGGGGCTTATTCCCAGCATTAGGTCTAGCATGGCTCGTGAGTTAGAGATGGATATATCTTATCAGCAGGTGGTGAGCATTGCTAGGAGGATTGAGGGTATGCATGCTAGGGATAGAGAGGAGAGGGAGGCCAAGAGGTCTCGA
>NW_017670617.1:525906-526059 GCF_001879085.1 Nicotiana attenuata
TTTTTATTGATGACATTCTAGTACATTCCCAAAGTCGGGAAGATCATGAGCAGCACCTGAGGACAGTGCTCTAACTTGAGAGAAAAGAAGCTGTATGCTAAGTTCTCGAAATGTGAGTTTTGGTTGGATTCCGCGGCGTTCGTGGGTCACGTA
>NW_017670617.1:526077-540881 GCF_001879085.1 Nicotiana attenuata
AGAAGGGTGCTCTGTTCCAGTAGACGGAAGAGTGCGAGGAGAGCTTTCAGAAGATCAAGACAGATTTGACTACAACCCCAATTTCGATATCNCCTCGAGAGTTGGACTTGGAGCGGTATTGATGCAGGATGGTAGGGTGATTGCCTACACATCCAGACAGTTGAAGATACATGAGAAGAATTATCCTATCCATGATCTTGAGTTAGCTGCCATTGTTCATGCCTTGAAGATCCGGCGTCATTACTTGTACAGTGTGCCTTGTGAGATCTATACTGATCATTGGAGTTTGCAGCATCTGTGCAAGCAGAAGGACCTTAATTTGCGTCAGAGGAGATGGCTAGAGCTGCTGAAGGATTATGATATCACTATCTTGTATCACCCGGGCAAGGCCAATGTGGTAGCCGATGCTTTGAGCCGCCAGGCAGAGAGTTTGGGGAGTTTGGCCTATTTACCAGTAGTAGAGAGGCCTATGGCGATGGATGTTCAGGCCTTAGCCAGCCAGTTTGTGAGATTGGACCTTTCGGAGCCCAGTCGGGTTCTAGCTTGTGTGGTCTCTCGGTCTTCCTTATTTGATCGTATCCGGGAGCGTCAGTTTGATGACCCTCATTTGCTTGTCCTCAAGGACAAAGTGTTGCATGGCGATGCTCGAGATGTGACTTTAGGTGATGACGGAGTATTGAAGATGTAGGGTCGGGTCTGTGTACCCAATGTTGATGGGCTTCGGGAGTTGATTCTAGAGGAGGCCCTTAGCTCGCGGTATTCCATTCATCCGAGTGCCGCGAAGATATATCAGGATTTGAGGCAGCACTACTGGTGGAGGCGGATAAAGAAAGATATAGTTGGGTTTGTAGCTCGGTGCCTTAATTGTCAGCAGGTGAAGTATGAGCACCAGAGACCGGGTGGATGGATTCAGCAAATAGAGATTCCGGAGTGGAAGTGGGAGCGGATCACCATGGACTTCGTATCTGGGCTCCCACGGACTTTGAGGAAGTTCGATGCCATTTGGGTTATTGTGGATCGGCTGACCAAGTCCGCGCATTTCATCCCTGTGTGTACTACCTACTCCTCGGAGCGGTTGGCGGAGATTTATATCCGAGAGATTGTCCGTCTGCATGGTATTCCAGTTACCATCATTTCAGACAGAGGTACTCAGTTCACATCGCGAATCTGGAGAGGCGTACAACATGAGTTGGGTACTCGGGTGGAGCTGAGCACAGCATTTCACCCTCATACGGACGGGCAGTCCGAGCGCACTATTCAGATTCTTGAGGATATGCTCCGTGCGTGTGTGATTGAGTTTGGAGGTTCTTGGGATAAGTTCTTACCATTGGCAGAGTTTGCCTACAACAATAGCTATCAGTCCAGCATTCAGATGGCACCGTATGAGGCTCTATATGGCAGGCGGTGTAGATCTCCGGTGGGTTGGTTCGAGCCGGGTGAGGTTAGGTTATTGGGCACAGACTTGGTACAGGATGCCTTGGAGAAGTAAAGTGATTCAGGATAGACTCCGTACAGCCTAGTCCAGACAGAAGAGCTACGCGGACCGGAAGGTTCGTGATGTTTCCTACATGGTTGGAGAGCGGGTTCTGCTTCGAGTTTCGCCTATGAAGGGCGTTATGAGATTCAGGAAGAAAGGGAAGCTGAGTTCGAGGTTTATTGGCCCTTTTGAGATTTTGAGACGTGTTGGGGAGGTTGCTTACAAGCTTGCCTTACCTCCCAGCTTGGTAGGGGTTCATCCGGTATTTCATGTCTCAATGCTCCAGAGATATCACGGTGATCCGTCGCACGTGTTGGATTTTAGTTCAGTCCAGTTGGACAAGGATCTATCTTATGTTGAGGAGTTAGTGGCAATATTGGATAGGCAAGTTAGGAAGCTGAGGTCAAAGAACATTGCATCAGCGAAGGTTCAGTGGCGGGCTCGACCGGTCGAGGAGGCGACCTGGGAGACCGAGCAGGATATGCACAGCCGTTACCCTCATCTTTTCACTACTTCAGGTATGTCTCTATGCTCGTTCGAGGACGAACGAATGTTAAAGTGTGGGAGGATGTAACGACCCGGTCGGTCGTTTTCAGAATTTACGCCCCGATCCCCTATTAACTGCTTTCCCCGTGTTTATTTCTCCTATTTTGAATTGCCAGGATGTTCGATTTTGAGTTTCGGAGAGTTTTGGGACTCTTAGTCCCTAAATGAGAGCTTAAGTCTTAGAAATTTGACCGTAGTCAGAACAGTGTGAAGACGGCCTCGAAATGGGATTCCGATGGTTCCGTTAGCTCCGTTGGGTGGTTTCGGGCTTAGGGGCGTGATTGGATTGTGTTTTTGGAGGTCCGTAGCTAAATTAGGCTTGAAATGAGAAAGATGGATTTTTGAAGTTTCCGGTTCGATAATGAGATTTTGATCCGACGGTCGGAATGAAATTTCGGAAGTTGGAGTAGCTCCGTAGTGTTAATGTGACGTGTGTGCAAAATTTCAGGTCATTCGGACGAGCTTTGATAGACTTTTTGATCGAAATCGTATTTTGAGAAATTTGGAGGTCGTAGGCTTGAATCCATGGTTAATTCGAGGTTTCGATGTTATTTTAGGTGTTTTAAGGATTGGTACAAGTTTGGACAGTGGTATTAGACTTGTTGGTTCTTTTGGTTGAGGTCCCGGGGCCTCGGGATGATTTTGGAGGGTTGACGGAAGGAGTTTTGGATTTGGAATTTGCAGCTTCAGCTGGTTTTCTGTCATAGCCGCACCTGCAGTTTGGGTTCCGCAGGTGCGAAGCCGCAGAAGCGGCGGAGCAAGCGCTGATGCGGATTTTGGGGAGGATCAACAGGTTCCGCAGATGCGGGTAATTCACCGCAGAAGCGGTACCGCACCTCCGGATGGGTAATCGCAGGTGCGAAAATTGGCCTTTAAGTGAATGTCGCAGATGCGACAAAGTCCTCGCAGAAGCGGGACTGTAGGCGCGGTCCCAAGGCCGCTAAGCAGAAATCGCTGGGCACAAAAGGGGACAGAACCGAGGGTTTGTTCAAAAACATGGAAAAATTTAATTTGGGAGCTTGGGATAGGAGATTTTGAGAGGGATTTTCACCTGGGCATTTTGGGTAAGTGATTCTTACTCGTTTATGATTGTTTTCCACGAATCTATGCTTAAATTCATCCTTTAAATTCGAATTTGGGGTGGACAAATTGAAGAAAAGTTGGAAAAGGTTCTTAGACTTATCAATTGAATTTGGATCACGATTTTGATGTCGGATTAGGATAATTTTGATATGAATGAACTCGTGAGAGTGTGAGGATTCTAGAAATATAAATTTTACCCGATTCCGAGATGTGGGCCCGAGGGGCGTTTTGGTCATTTTACCTAATTTCGCGTATTAGCTTACAGTTTATTTGTAGAATCAGTTACTTGAAGTATTATTTATATTATACAATTGAATTGAATAGATTTGGGCCATTTGGAGTCGAATACTCATGGCAAGAACGTGGTTTCGGGTTGAGTAGTGAGCCGCTTCGAGGTAAGTGGCTTGCCTAACCTTGTGTGGGGGACTCTCCCCTTAGGATTGATATTGTGATAATTGAAATGCCTTGTACATGAGGTGACGAGTGCGTACTTGTGCTAATTATTGAAAAATCCTGTTTTCATTAGAATAGCCTTAATTGTGTTTTCCTTTCTTGCTTACACTACTTGGAATTTAAGCCTGCTGTTAGTCTAGAGAAGCATGTCTAATTGACTAAATTGCTCTATTTTCTTTAACTGCCTTGATTGTATTACGTGAAGCATGCTAGGTTACAATTGCCTGATTTACTTTGGTATGATGTTGAGCTTTGTTGAGTATTTCCTTGTTATCATTGTGTGTTTTATTTTGGGACTACGGGAAGGCATCTCGGGAGATCCCCTGCATGTATTTATGATAGAGTTGAGTTGCGGGATACCGAGAGATCCCTGGCACATATATTGAGGATACTAAGAGATCCTCGGGATACCAAGAGATCCCCGGTATATATTGAGGATACCAAGAGATCCTTGGGATACCAAGAGATCCCCGGGCATATATTCAGGATACTAAGAGATCCTCGGGATACTGAGAGATCCCCGGTTATTATCCTTGTGATTGTTTTGCCTCTGTATCAGTTGCAGTTATCTTATATCCTGTGATATTTTACCGCTGAACTTATTTATACTGCTCTTATCTACACTGTCGAACTTTATATTTGTTATTAAACCTCAGTAGGGCCCTGACCTTCCTCGTCACTACCCGACCGAGGTTAGGCTTTGCACTTACTGAGTACCGCTGTGGTGTAGTCATGCCCTTCTTACGCATGTTTTCCATGTGCAGATCGAGGTACCTCTACTCAAACTTACCATCCTTGAGGCGAGGCGATCTTACGGAGACTTCGAGGTATATCTGCCGCGTCCGTAGACCGAGGAGTCTCTCTCCATTCTCTCTTGTAGTGATAGTCCTTCTATCTTTACTGTTGATGTAGACTTTCCGGAGTTAGAGCATTTTACTATATTTGTAGCTTGTGATTCATGGGTTTCCGGGTTTTGGGAATATGTATTAGTTTTTGAGAGTTAATGTTGTGTATGCCGAGCGGCACCTTTAAACGTTGTTTTATTACTCTATCTCTGTTTTAACTTGTTCCTTCCACAAATTTGGTTTATCTTCCGCATTTTAGGCTTACCTAGTCGTAGAGACTAGGTGCCGTCACGATGGTTCACGGAGGGCGAACCGGGATCGTGACAATAGGTCTATAATCAACAAGCTTGTAGAAACCATGCCTTTAGGATTCGTCGATCAATCCTGAATTCATTCGCTATTGTCAATCACTTAGGCAAAATATCTGCAGGACTTAATAATGATTCTGGGTTTATAATTGTGACATATTACTGCCTGAAGTGCCCTGATTCTTGCTGAATAAAATCAGTAGGCAAACAAATAGGTCTTAATGCTCGCCTTAACAAAGCTATCTCTGCACTCTATTTTCTAACATAGATCTCCTGCCTATAGGATTCCAAAGTTAATAAAGTTTGCTGATTCAATTGCGTGCTTTTGTTGTCTATGTGTGGAGATCAATGTGAGCCCCTTCTTGTTCTTTATCTGAAAGTCCTATTTATTTTTGTTTGTCGCCTAGATTTCACATTTTTTAAGTAACATAGGTTGGTCTAGAACTATCCCAACGGGTAGGGCACACATAAGGAACGAGCTTGAAACTACTAATGCTTAGGTAACAACTTAAACATAGTAATTGAGTAGTAAGGAGATGATAGTCCGTGCGCTAATGCTATGAGTAACACCCCGACTTGAGGGAGTTACAAAGTATTGCATGGAATGATCATATAGGCTAAAAAACTTAGGACCCCCTACTCCTGTTTAAAATAAATTGAATATTGTATTTGTCCAAATTATTTTCTTCCCTTTTTAGACTAATTATCTTAATTTAAGTTCGGCCGGGACCTACCATTGTGGATCTCGAGGGGTGGCTAACACCTTCCCATCGAGGTAATTTCGAGCCCTTACCCGATCTCTGGTGACGTAAACTGGTTATATGAGTTATTTTCTCTAGGTGCCCTAACGCACCTTAATCCGTTAGGTGGCGACTCTTCCAATTCCAATTCCCTACCCTCTCAGAAAGGAGCTGTCCCAAAAATGTCGAAACCCGATTTCACGAGAAAAAGGGGGCGCGACAGCATGGCGACTCTGCTGGGAATATATTTAGGCTCTTACCATAAGAAACTTGTTTTTGAATTAGTCCTTAAGCATGTCTTTATTATTTCGTTAATACTTGCACACTCCTTCCCCTTCCCACTCTATGTGAATTTATTTGCTATCTTCATTCATTTATGATCTCTCTTCCCTGTTCTATCACTTTTTACCATGGAAACTGACTTGTCTCCTTGTTTTTCTTTCTTAAATGTGTTTGCAATTATTAAATACCGCATTTTATCATTATTCATCGTGCAAATACTTGGCAACATGTTATTTTCTTTTGCATAACTTCATGCTCAACATCATATTCCACTCGTGCGTACTAATACTATAGCGGTGCTTGATGAGTGTCTGCGATCTTCCTAAAATCACCCTTTAAATTTTGAAAGGCTTATTTGCGGTACAACTAGTCGATCAGCGGTGCAGTCGACGGTTCCGTGTCTTTCCCTCTCAAGTTGTCTGCTTGAGGGTACCGGTCTAGACTTCTATCGAAACCTTACTTCGATAATAATTGTACATGCATCATGATCAAACCTAGCCTGGGTTAATATGTTGTCCGCATAATAACCCTTTAAGAAAGCCTTGTCCAAAGTCCACCAGGGTTTCCATAATCTCAACGGGCGCAACCACGATATGTGCATTATTTGGAGAGATAAGTGCCGACATGCTAATTTTTAATGTGTAAGTAGTTGAATCCAGAGGGGGCAAGGGTCTAACTCTGTTTGTTTTTGCAGAAAATAAGGCACGAAGTTCCCAGGTTTGTCATGGTCTGAAGTACACCACCGTTGTTGTTAGATTGGTGGGAAAACCTTTCGCCGAGCAACAAAAATCACGTGAAAAGGGTTCTTGGAAATTTACCTTCCTTGTTGGGCATCCAACCAAACAACATGCTGATCGAGGCTGCTACTATGTTCTGGGACAGAGAAAGAGCTGTATTCCATTTTGGCAATATAGAAGTGACTCCTCTTTTGAAGGAAATAGGAGTACTCGCTAGATTACCATGGGATAGTGCCGTCTTACTAGTACCGGAAAACCGCACTACTAGGGGGTTTCTAAAGATAATGGGTCTGAGAAAGAATGATGACTTGGAGTGCTACCGGAAAACCGCACTACCAGGGGGCTTCTAAAGATGATAGGTCTGAGAAAGAATGATGACTTGGAGTGACTGAAAAAGTCCTACACACCTTTCGACTTCCTCTATGAACGATATGGACACAGCAAATCTTACCGTA
This sequence comes from Nicotiana attenuata, assembly GCF_001879085.1. Taxonomy (NCBI): domain Eukaryota; kingdom Viridiplantae; phylum Streptophyta; class Magnoliopsida; order Solanales; family Solanaceae; genus Nicotiana; species Nicotiana attenuata. The sequence continues at coordinate 533,004 of NW_017670617.1, forward strand.
TCTTTCACGATGAATTCTCCATCACTTCCTTGGGTTGGACTCATCGTAGGGGTTTTGTATTCATCATTTGCTTTCTGGGTACGATAGTGTTTCCAAGCCAAGGGGACAAAATTCACACCAGGTTAGCCATGGTAAACAAAGCTTTATGGAGGGAATCGAGGGACAAACCTATGCTATTGTTCCGATGATTGTAGCAGATATATACCGAGCTCTGGACCGTTGCAAGGAAGGGTTCAAGCATCTTGAGGGTTGTAACTTGCTACTACAAATTTGGTTGTTAGAACATCTTGTGAGGGGTCAATACCGCCAAGATTTTCTACGGAGACCATGGAACGATCACATATCTTTCCACCATCCTAAAAGAATGACCTTTATCCTAGACAGATTTGCACAACCAGAGAATGCTACAGATTGGGCACAGTTTTTCAGCAATTTGACCGAGGACCAGGTTCACTGGATGTTCGAGTGGTTCCCTTCTAATGAATTCATCATCATATCCAGGGATGCACCGCATTTGATATTGATTGGGTTAAGGGGAATACATCCATATGTTCCTATGAGGATCATGAGACAAGCTGGTAGAATACAAGTCATACCACGAGTCTCCAAAATGAGTCATTACAGAGCAGATTTTCGGGATGACGCCATTCCATACAAATGTGCGCCCCAGCACATGTGGCATTTGAAGATTATCGTGGAAAATGATACCATCGATCCAGATCGATATCACACCGGTCATGTGTACTTCTACCCATCATGGTTAGAAGATAACATAGCAGGAATAGTCGAGCCAGTGATTAGTCAAGGAAACAGAGTCATAGATGAGGTTGTTGAATCATAAGTGAAGTATGAGAGGCTGTGTAAAAAAGTCCTTGAGTCCGAAGCCATGCATTTGGAACAACACAAGTTAGACATGGAGGCAATTAACGAGTGGAGGGAAATGGCTACAAGGTCGACAGAAAGGTTGGAATATTTAGAGCAACTTCTAATGGAACTAGAAGGGAAGATGAGGAAAAAGGTCGCAAACTGTCAGAATGCAGAGGGCAACGAGGGAGGACACCTAACAAGGGCATACCTGCTGCTGGACATGCACGGCCTGTGGAATTTAATTGACGGAGCCAAGAGGGTAAAATATGGGGAAGGTCCCTCTGGGCCAAGTAGATTAGGTTTATCTGTTTTGAGTCTTTTTGGAATTCGAATGTAATAAGGCATATGCCATTAGTAACTCATTTATTTATCGTCGTTTTTAGGTTCGTCTTATTTATTACATTAATGAAATGAAGCATTTATCAGCATTAAATCTCTCCAAATCTACTTGTCGCTAGGCTTACCTTGGGCACAACAAGGTTCCCCAAACTAGGACGGGAATTTACATTCCCGCAATACGTGTTTAAATACTGCAAATGCTTTTCAGAATCCTTGCTGACTTGTTTACCTTTTTGCACTTTTCTTTATTTTTTATTATTCCCATCTCCTAAGGTTGGTTCACACATACTGGCATCGTCAGCATATCACACCAGATCTAGAGGCCCTCCTCCTCCTCCTCCAAGTAATCCAAAAGGCAAGGGAAAAGCTAAGATAGGTGATATGAGTGGTATCCGGAAAGAAAATGCTGCGCACGTGGAAAATGTTGAAACTTCAGACGGTCGGAGTACTCCAGCCCAGAATGATTTGGTCCTACGGTTGGAACAGAAAATACTGGAATTGCAAGGGAACTTGAGCAGGTCCGCAACTTGGCAAACCTCTCCCTCACCCTAAACGTCCCAGATCTTAACCAGCAAAATGCTCAAAACCTAGCACCTCCTCAAAACATACCAAACTAACGCCCACAAAATCCTCCCGCACCCCATCAATACGCAACACCTCCCCAAAATCCTAATCCTCCACCAATACCCACTCCTCCTCAGCATCAACATCTTCCAACTCAATAACCACAAACCACTTACCATACTCCACAGAATACTCCACAACCTATCCCTGATCCGCATAATTCAATTAATAATCACCACTACACTCCAACCCCCGTCACCCACCAAAATAATCCCATATACGTGGAAACCTTACCCCACTCTCCTCATCCAATCTCATACGTTCCAGAATCCGCCGAGAAGGACCTGCTAATTAAGATCATGGTAGTGGAGCTCAAGAAGCTCACAAGCCGAGTCCAGGGTGTTGATGGAGGAAAAAGAATTGAGGGTCTGATTTATGAGGATCTATGCATTCAGCCAGACGTGGAATTGCCGAAAGGTTACAAACCTCCCAAGTTTGAGATGTTTGACGGAACGGGTGACTCGAAGGTACATTTGAGGAAATACTGTGATAAGCTCGTGGGAGCTGGGAACGATGAAAGAATTCTCATGAAACTATTCATGAGGAGTCTCACTGGAGATGCCCAATCTTGGTATATCAGTCAGAATCCCAAGAAGAGTGTTAATTGGGTAAGCATGGCATTGGATTTCATGGACCGATTCAGGTTTAACATAGAGAATACATCGGACGTCTTCTACATACAGAACCTCAAGAAGAAACCAACGGACCTGATTCCCGGTAGTCCCAGCTACCAAAACTTCCAAAACTACACTGACCTGATTTCTTTATAGCCAAGGATATGTAGGCAACCTCAGAAGCAAGGTTCGGTCAGATCTTTCAAAAAATTTTCCCATAGAGTATCCAAACGGGCAAAAATTGCTCGTATCCGTTCACTTTATCTTTTCCCGAAAACTCTTTGTGTTTCCGAGCAAAGAGGGGCAGCTGTGAGCACGTGATTTTTGCGCTGTGTCAAATACTCCTACAGATTAAAGAAATAGATTTTTTTTCTATTGTTTGCAATTTTATAGGATTTTTGTAGGATTTGGTTAATTGTTTGCATTTCTGTGCATGTTTGCTTTTATTTAAATCATGAAAAATATCAAAAATACCATGCATTGCATTTATATTTTATTTTCATACTTAAGGATTAATTACTAAATTAGTTGCTCTATTAAAAATAAAAATCACAAAAATTGGCTTACTTTTATATTTTTAGCTTTTAATTCTAGATCAGTAGTTTTTCTTTTTTCTTTTTAGGAACAATTGAATTTTATAAGTTTTATAATTTGATAATTAGCCCAATTTTACAATTTAAATTAATGTAGGAATTTAATTTAGGCTTTTAATTAATTAAAGAAACAAAAGAAAACCAAAAGAAAAAAGAGGAAATTGAAAAGGCTGTTTTAAATTCAATTGGCCCAACTGATGCTATGCCCAAATTCTCACCAACCAACCCAATCTCCCAACTCTTTACCCGTTCTGACCCAAACCCAAAACCAAGCCACCCAGTCCAGCCCCCCACTTAACCGAACGATGCCGTTTCGTGGCCATCAAATCCCATCCGTTGATCTCTTTTGATCGAACAGATGGGAACTGGCCCTCTTTCTCGTATAAAACTGTCCAAACTCCCCCCATACCCTCTCAAGCCCAATCATTCCCACGTCTCCCTCAACCTGAAGCTAACCCCAGCCGCCTAAAAAACCCCGCCGCCTCCGCTGCTAACCACCACCGTAAATCGCCTCATGGCGGTTCCGGTGCTCCAAATACACCTAAATTAATAGCCCATAATCTCCTTTCCCTCCCCTTTCCAAATCTACAAGCTTCTTCTCCAAAATCTCCATTCCTCCAATTTTAGATCTAAGGATCGGACCCCAAAACCCTAGTTGTTCCAAACCTTCCCAAATTGATACCAGGAAACCCTGTCCCCTCCTCTTCCTAAAACCATCATCAATTTTCCCAAAAACACCCTCAAATTCCCCGAATTTGAGATCTGAAAATTGGAAGAAAACCTTAATTCTTATAAGTCCGACTCTTTGCCTCCCAGAGTTCGATTCGACTCAAGACTCGTGTTAACCAATCGTTCTCGTTGAGAACCCTTGATTAATATGAGTTTTGATTCGTTTTCGAGATCTACAGCTGCTTGACCAAACCACTGTACCCCGCCGAGTTTCTTCGCCCTTCTTGGTCGATGGTTCGATTCAGTCACCAAGCCTTTTCCGGTTAGCCAGTACCTCACCTCTTCCTCTTTGGTTTTTGTTTGTTTTAATTTTCTTTTAATTTTAACCATCTGTTCGTCTAATTTGTCTTGGTTAGTTATTTTTTCAAATTAGTCGTTATTATTTACTTACTCGAATTGATTGGTTTTTTTGTTTGTTTGATTAATTTAGATTCCTAGTTGTCTAGGTCAGGATTTATCATGATTTTCTATTTTATTCTAGTTCTTCTTGCTTTTCTGTTGCTTTTATACTCAGTTGTTTTAATTGCATGATTTAGATTTTAGGGTTTTTGTGATTAAGTGTTTTAAATGCTCAATATCCATTCTTCTTTTGTTGTAGTTAAGTTTGTCACTAGTTGTTAAAACTAGATTTTGGAGTTCATCATGAAATTGAATCCTTTCCGATTTATGTTAAGGGTCCAGATATTCACCTTTCAGTGTTTGTTTACTGTTTGATTGGTTTTACTCATATCTGTCTGCTTTATTATAATGACCCGGTCGGTTGTTTTTAGAATTTATGCCCCGATCCCCTATTAACTTCTTTCCCCGTGTTTGTTTCTGCTATTTTGAATTGCCGGGATGTTCGTTTTTGGTTTCGGAGAGTTTTGGGACACTTAGTCCCTAAATGAGAGCTTAAGTCTTGGAAATTTGATCGTAGTCAGAACAGTGTGAAGACGGCCTCGGAATGGGACTCCGATGGTTTCGTTAGCTCCGTTGGGTAATTTCGAGCTTAGGGGCGTGATCGAATTGTGTTTTGGAGGTCCGTAGCTAATTTAGGCTTGAAATGCCGAAAGATGAATTTTTGAAGTTTCTAGTTCGATAGTGAGATTTTGATCCGAGGATCGGAATAAAATTCCGGAAGTTAGAGTAGCTCCGTAGTGTTGCATGTGACGTGTGTGCAAAATTTTAGGTCATTCGGACGAGGTTTGATAGACTTTTTGATCGAAAGCCTATTTGAGAAATTTGGAGTTCTTAGGCTTGAATCAATGGTTAATTCGAGGTTTTGATGTTGTTTTAGGTGTTTTAAGGATTGGTACAAGTGTGGACAGTGGTACTAGACTTGTTGGTGCGTTTGGTTGAGGTCCCAGGGGCCTCAGGATGATTTCGGATGGTTGACGGGAGGTTTTGGAATGGTTTGAAGCAGCTGAAGCTGTTGATATCTGTCATAACCGCACCAGCGGTTTGGTTTCCACTGGTGCGGAGCCGCAGAAGAGGTGGATCAACTGCAGAAGCGAAAATGGGGAAGTTAGGTAGGGACCGTAGAAGCGGTAGAAATTCCGCAGGAGCGGTACCGCATCTGCGGATGGAGAGTCGCAGATACGGAAAAATGAGTTTAGGTTCGAAGTCGCATATGCGACCCTTGTTCCGCAAAAGCTTGACCGCAGAAGCGGTCCCAGGACCACAGATGCGGAAACCGCTGGGCAGAACATAAAGTGGAGGCAGTGCAGAGTTGGCCCAGACCAACCTCAGCCACAGAGATCCACAGTTTTCTTGGCTTGGCGGGTTATTACCGTCGATTTGTTCAGGGGTTTTCATCTATTGCAGCACCTATGACCAGACTGACCCGGAAGGGTGCTCCGTTCCAATGGATGGAAGAGTGCGAGGAGAGCTTTCAGAAGCTCAAGACAGCTTTGACTACAGCCCCAGTTTTGATATTGCCTACCGGTTCGGGGTCTTATGTCACGACCCGGATTTCCCACCCTCGAGGGTCGTGATGGCGCCTACTAATAGGAGCTAGGCAAGCCAACTTAATTAACAATTTTATTAAACACCTGTTCCTTTTTAACAATTAACGGCATTAAATAAAGGCGACGGAATTAAAATAGTTAGCGGAAGACTTAAATTTATATAATTGAATAAAATACAGAAATCCCAACATACGTCTCTACCCCGGGACTGGAGTCACATACTCACGAACATCTAAGGAGTACTACATACAAAGTCTGAAAGAAAATAATCTGTTTATCTCGGGTACAATGAGATGACAGCCAAATGTAAAGATAGAAGGGAGACGCCGGGCCTGCGGACGCCTGCAAGCTACCTCGGGTCTCTCTGGACTGAAGATTTGCCCCCGTGCTAATGCTACTGCTGCTGCTCAATACCTGGACCTGTGCAAAAATGCACATAGGGTAGCATCAGCACAACCGACCCCATGTGCTGGTAAGTGCCTAGCCTAACCCCGGCGAAGTAGTGACGAGGCTAGACTGCACCCACATAAACCTGTGCAATTATAAATATACAGCGAAAATCGAAGTACAAGGCAACTAACAGTATGGGAGGGGAAAACATGCTGTGGGGAGATAACTATATTAACAGTAAATCCGAAGTAATCAATCTAGCTGCAATTTATAATTTCCGGCGAACAAGAAACTAATACCAACACTAAACACATTTGTATCCATAACTGTTGCGGCGCGCAACTCGACCCTAATATATTTCAACACTGTTGCGGCGTGCAACCCGATCCATAATTATCACTGTTGCCGTGCAACCCGATCCACAATTATCACTGTTATGGCGTGCAACCCGATCCACAATTATCTCTGTTGCGGCGTGCAACCCGATCCACAATTATCACTATTGCGGCGTGCAACCCGATCCACAATGCCTACCTCTCAACCTTGCCCAAGCAACAGTCACAAATGAAGGGCAAGGGAGTAAACATGTATTTGGAAGGAAATCCCAACAAGGGTACACAAACAACCAATAACAACCATGCAAGATAAATCGTTATTTCTCTATTTCTTTCATTTTCATATCCTAGTTCTCATTAGCACTCGTGTCAAGCTCCAAGGCATTTCTCATCTCATATACTCTCACCATTTGTATTTCAGACCGAGCCAATGCTCCACGAAGTTCCACAATCACAATATCTTTCACAAAGTGTTTACAGCGCATAGAAACCATCAATAAAGCATGGAAGGCATAAAAATATCCAAACAATCACATATAAGGACTCACGGTCATGCTAGACACCAATGTATAGGAACTCGTCACCATGCCTATACATCGTACTCGATCATTTAGCAATTAGCAAACAAGACTCGACTCTTATTCCCTCAAGATAAGGTTAAACCAAACAGTTACCTCAACTTTCACGGCCAATACAATCCTCCACAACCGCTTTCCCTCTCGAATTCAGCTCCAACTCGACCAAATCTATGCAATAAGGACTTCATGTTATCAATATGTGCTAGACAAATCAAACCCAATGACTAATTATAGCTTTTACATCAATTTACCCCAAAAGGTCAAAAATGCCCCCGGGCCCACATGGTCAAAATCCGAGGTTCGAACAAAAACCCGTTTACCCATTCCCCCATGAACTCAAATATGTAAGTTATTTTGGAATCGGACCCCGAATTGAGGTCCAAACCCCCCAAATTTTAGAAAAACCTAGCTTCTACCCTAAATTCCCAAAACCCCATTAAAATCTTTGTTTTGAAGTTGAAATTATATTAAGGATGTTAAGGAGTAAAGAAAATCAGTTAGAAAACACTTACCAATCGTTTTGAAGAAGTGGAATCGTTTGGAAAATCGCCTCTTAGGTTTTGGGTTTTGAAAGAGTGAAAAATGACTGGAAATCCCGACTTTATATACTGTGCTGAACACTAGCGCGGACCGCACAAAAATGCACCGCGGCCACGCCGAGGAAGGGAAGAAAATGACTCTCTGAACCTACCCAGCGCGGACCGCACTGATTTAGTGCGCGGCCTCGCTGGTTGAATGGACCCAAGACCCACTCTCTGAATCTCCCAGCGCGGACCGCACTGATTCAGTGCGCGGCCGCGCTGGTCGACCTAGAATTCACTGGCCCTCTGAACCTAGCCACGCGGACCGTGCAGAATGCACCG